>NC_057836.1:85646569-85849967 GCF_910594005.1 Cervus elaphus
ACCTTTTCATGCTCCTTGCATTTTTCACAACCTTTCATGCTCCTCGCATTTTTCACACCTTTTCATGCTCCTGGTCTTTTTTTTTTTTTTTTTTTTTTGCTCCTCGCATTTTTCACACCTTTTCATGCTCCTGGTCTTTCTTTTTTTTTTTTTTTTTGCTCCTCGCATTTTTCACACCTTTTCATGCTTCTGGTCTTTCTTTTTTTTTTTTGCTCCTCGCATTTTTCACACCTTTTCATGTTCCTGGTTTTTTTTTTTTTTTGCTCCTCAAATTTTTCACACCTTTTCATCCTCCTCGCATTTTTCACACCTCTTCATGCTCCTCGCATTTTTCACAACTTTTCATGCTCGTCGCATTTTTCACACCTTTTCATGCTCCTGGTCTTTCTTTTTTTTTTTTTGCTTCTCGCATTTTTCACACCTTTTCATGCTCCTGGTCTTTTTTTTTTCTTTTGCTCCTCGCATTTTTCACACCTTTTCATGCTCCTCGCATTTTTCACACCTTTTCATGCTCCTCGCATTTTTCACACCTTTTCATGCTCCTCGCATTTTTCACACCTTTTCATGCTCCTCGTCTTTTTCTTTCTTTTTTTTTCTCCTCGCATTTTTCACACATTTTCATGCTCCTTGCATTTTACACACCTTTTCATGCTCCTCGACTTTTTTTTTTTGCTCCTCGCATTTTTCACACCTTTTCATGCACCTCGCATTTTTCACACCTTTTCATACTCCTTGCATTTTTCACACCTTTTCATGCACCTCGCATTTTTCACACCTTTTCATGCTCCTCGTATTTTTCACACCTTTTCATGCACCTCGCATTTTTCACACCTTTTCATGCTCCTCGCATTTTTCACACCTTTTCATGCACCTCACATTTTTCACACCTTTTCATGCTCCTCGCATTTTTCAGACCTTTTCATGCACAACGCATTTTTACACCTTTTCATGCTCCTTGTATTTTTTTTTTTTGCTCCTCGCATTTTTCACACATTTTCATGCTCCTTGCATTTTTCAAACCTTTTCATGCTCCTCGCATTTTTCACTCCTTTTCATGCTCCTGATTTTTTTTTTTTTTTTTTGCTCCTCGCATTTTTCACACCTTTTCATGCGCCTGGTCTTTTTTTTTTTTTTTTGCTCCTCGCATTTTTCACACCTTTTCATGCTCCTGGTCTTTTTTTTTTTTTTGCTCCTCGCATTTTTCACACCTTTTCATGCTCCTGGTCTCTTTTTTTTTTTTTTTTGCTCCTCGCATTTTTCACACCTCTTCATGCTCCTCGCATTTTTCACACCTTTTCATGCTCCTGGTCTTTCTTTTTTTTTTTTTTTTTTTTGCTCCTCGCATTTATCCCACCTTTTCATGCTCTTGGTCTTTTTTTTTTTTTTTTTTTGCTCCTCGCATTTTTCACACCGTTTCATGCTCCTCGCATTTTTCACAACTTTTCATGCTCGTCGCATTTTTCACACCTTTTCATGGTCCTGGTGTTTCTTTTTTTTTTTTTGCTCCTCGCATTTTTCACACCTTTTCATGTTCCTGGTCTTTTTTTTTTTTTTTTTTTTTTTGCTCCTCGCATTTTTCACACCTTTTCATGCTAATGGTCTTTCTTTTTTTTTTTTTGCTCCTCGCATTTTTCACACCTTTTCAACTCCTCGTCTTTCTTTCTTTTTTTTTTTTTTTCTCCTCGCATTTTTCACACCTTTTCATGCTCCTGGTCTTTCTTTCTTTCTTTTTTTTTTTTTTTTTGCTCCTCGCATTTTTCACACCTTTTCATGCTCCTGGTCTTTTTTTTTTTTTTTTTCTCCTCGCATTTTTCACACCTTTTCATGCTCCTGGTCTTTCTTTTTTTTTTTTTTTTCCTCGCATTTTTCACACCTTTTCATGCTCCTGGTCTTTTTTTTTTTTTTGCTCCTCGAATTTTTCACACCTTTTCATGCTCCTCGCATTTTTCACACCTATTCATGCTCCTCGCATTTTTCACAACTTTTCATGCTCGTCGCATTTTTCACACCTTTTCATGCTCCTGGTCTTTCTTTTTTTTTTTTTGCTCCTCGCATTTTTCACACCTTTTCATGTTCCTGGTCTTTATTTTTTTTTTTTTGCTCCTCGCATTGTTCACACCTTTTCATGCTAATGGTCTTTCTTTTTTTTTTTTTGCTCCTCGCATTTTTCACACCTTTTCATGCTCCTGGTCTTTCTTTTTTTTTTTTTTTTTTTCTCCTCGCATTTTTCACACATTTTCATGCTCCTGGTCTTTCTTTCTTTTTTTTTTTTTTTTTGCTCCTCGCATTTTTCACACCTTTTCGTGTTCCTGGTCTTTTTTTTTTTTTTTTTTCTCCTCGCATTTTTCACACCTTTCATGCTCCTGGTCTTTTTTTTTTTTTTTTTTTTTTGCTCCTCGAATTTTTCACACCTTTTCATGCTCCTCGCATTTTTCACACCTCTTCATGCTCCTCGCATTTTTCACACATTTTCATGCTCCTGGTCTTTCTTTTTTTTTTTTTTTTTTTCTCCTCGCATTTTTCACACATTTTCATGCTCCTGGTCTTTTTTTTTTTTTTTTTTTTTTTCTCCTCGCATTTTTCACACATTTTCATGCTCCTGGTCTTTCTTTCTTTCTTTTTTTTTTTTTGCTCCTCGCATTTTTCACACTTTTTCATGTTCCTGGTCTTTTTTTTTTTTTTTGCTCCTCGCATTTTTCACACCTTTTCATGCTCCTGGTCTTTCTTTTTTTTTTTTTTGCTCCTCGCATTTTTCACACCTTTTCATGCTCCTTGCATTTTTCACAACTTTTCATGCTCCTCGCATTTTTCACACCTTTTCATGCTCCTGGTCTTTTTTTTTTTTTTTTTTTTTTTTGGTCCTCGCATTTTTCACACCTTTTCATGCTCCTGGTCTTTCTTTTTTTTTTTTTGCTCCTCGCATTTTTCACACCTTTTCATGTTCCTGGTCTTTTTTTTTTTTTCCTCGCATTTTTCACACCTTTTCATGCTCCTGGTCTTTCTTTTTTTTTTTTTGCTCCTCGCATTTTTCACACCTTTTCATGCTCCTGGTCTTTCTTTTTTTTTTTTTTTTGCTCCTCGCATTTTTCACACCTTTTCATGCTCCTGGCCTTTTGTTTTTTTTTCTCCTCGCATTTTTCACACCTTTTCATGCTCCTGATCTTTTTTTTTTGGTTTTTTAGCTCCTCGCATTTTTCACACCTTTTCATGCTCCTGGTCTTTTTTTTTTTTTTTTTTTTTTTGCTCCTCGCATTTCTCACACCTTTTCATGCTCCTGGTTTTTTTTTTTTTTTTGCTCCTCAAATTTTTCACACCTTTTCATCCTCCTCGCATTTTTCACAACTCTTCATGCTCCTCGCATTTTTCACAACTTTTCATGCTCGTCGCATTTTTCACACCTTTTCATGCTCCTGGTCTTTCTTTTTTTTTTTTTGCTCCTCGCATTTTTCACACCTTTTCATGCTCCTGGTCTTTTTTTTTTCTTTTGCTCCTCGCATTTTTCACACCTTTTCATGCTCCTGGTCTTTCTTTTTTTTTTTTTTTTTTTTTTGCTCCTCGCATTTTTCACACCTTTTCATGCTCCTGGTCTTTTTTTTTTTTTTTTTTTTGCTCCTCGAATTTTTCACACCTTTTCATGCTCATCGCATTTTTCACACCTCTTCATGCTCCTCGCATTTTTCACAACTTTTCATGCTCGTCGCATTTTTCACACCTTTTCATGCTCCTGGTCTTTTTTTTTTTTTTTGCTCCTCGCATTTTTCACACCTTTTCATGCTCCTGGTCTTTTTTTTTTTTTGCTCCTCGCATTTTTCACACCTTTTCATGCTCCTGGTCTTTTTTTTTTTTTTGCTCCTCGCATTTTTCACACCTTTTCATGCTCCTGGTTTTTTTTTTTTTTTTGCTCCTCAAATTTTTCACACCTTTTCATCCTCCTCGCATTTTTCACACCTCTTCATGCTCCTCGCATTTTTCACAACTTTTCATGCTCGTCGCATTTTTCACACCTTTTCATGCTCCTGGTCTTTCTTTTTTTTTTTTTGCTCCTCGCATTTTTCACACCTTTTCATGCTCCTGGCCTTTCTTTTTTTTTTCTTTTTTTTGCTCCTCGAATTTTTCACATCTTTTCATGCTCCTCGCATTTTTCACACCTCTTCATGCTCCTCGCATTTTTCACAACTTTTCATGCTCGTCGCATTTTTCACACCTTTTCATGCTCCTGGTCTTTCTTTTTTTTTTTTTTGCTCCTCGCGTTTTTCACACCTTTTCATGCTCCTGGTCTTTTTTTTTTCTTTTGCTCCTCGCATTTTTCACACCTTTTCATGCTCCTGGTCTTTCTTTTTTTTTTTTTTTTGCTCCTCGCATTTTTCACACCTTTTCATGCTCCTGGTCTTTCTTTCTTTCTTTTTTTTTTTTTTTTTGCTCCTCGCATTTTTCACACCTTTTCATGCTCCTTGCATTTTTCACAACTTTTCATGCTCCTCGCATTTTTCACACCTTTTCATGCTCCTGGTCTTTTTTTTTTTTTTTTTTTTTTTGGTCCTCGCATTTTTCACACCTTTTCATGCTCCTGGTCTTTTTTTTTTTTTTTGCTCCTCGCATTTTTCACACCTTTTCATGCTCCTCGCATTTTTCACACCTCTTCATGCTCCTCGCATTTTTCACAACTTTTCATGCTCGTCGCATTTTTCACACCTTTTCATGCTCCTGGTCTTTCTTTTTTTTTTTTTGCTCCTCGCATTTTTCACACCTTTTCATGCTCCTGGTCTTTTTTTTTTCTTTTGCTCCTCGCATTTTTCACACCTTTTCATGTTCCTGGTCTCTTTTTTTTTTTTTTTTTTTCCTCGCATTTTTCACTCCTCTTCATGCTCCTCGCATTTTTCACAACTTTTCATACTCGGCGCATTTTTCACACCTTTTCATGCTCCTGGTCTTTCTTTTTTTTTTTTTTTGCTCCCCACATTTTTCACACCTTTTCATGCTCCTGGTCTTTCTTCTTTTTTTTTTTTTTTTGCTCCTCGCATTTTTCACACCTTTTCATGTTCCTGGTCTTTTTTTTTTTTTTTTTTTTGCTCCTCGCATTTTTCACACCTTTTCATGCTCCTGGTTTTTTTTTTTTTTTTTGCTCCTCGAATTTTTCACACCTTTTCATGCTCCTCGCATTTTTCACACCTCTTCATGCTCCTCGCATTTTTCACACATTTTCATGCTCCTCGCATTTTTCACACCTCTTCATGCTCCTCGCATTTTTCACAACTTTTCATGCTCGTCGCATTTTTCACACCTTTTCATGCTCCTCGTCTTTTACTTTTTTTTTTTTTGCTCCTCACATTTTTCACACCTTTTCATGCTCCTCATATTGTTCACACCTTTTCCTGTTCCTCGTATTTTTCACACATTTTCATGCTCCTCGCATTTTTCACACCTTTTCATGCTCCACATCTTTTTCTTTTCTTTTTTTTTGCTCCTCGCATTTTTCACACGTTTTCATGCTCCTCGCATTTTTCACACCTTCATATGCTCCTCGTCTTATTTTTTTTTTTTCCTCCTCGCATTTTTCACACCTTCTCATGGTCCTCGTCTTTGTTTTTTTTTTTTGCTCCTTGCATTTTTCACACCTTTTCATGCTCCTTGCATTTTTCACACCTTTTCATGCTCCTCGTCTTTTTCTTTTTTTTTTTCTTCTCGCATTTTTCACACCTTTTCATGCTCCTTTCATTTTACACACCTTTTCATGCTCCTCGCATTTTTCAAACCTTTTCATGCTCCTCACATTTTTCACAGCTTTTCATTCTCCTCGCATTTTTCACACCTTTTCATGCTCCTCGTATTTTTGACAACTTTTCATGCTCCTCGAAATTTTCACACATTTTCATGCTCTTCATATTTTTCACACCTTTTCCTGATCCTTGCATTTTTCACACGTTTTCATGCTCCTCGCAATTTTCACACCTTTTCATGCTCTTCGTATTTTTCACACCTTTTCATGCACCTCGCATTTTTCACACCTTTTCATGCTCCTCGCATTTTTCACACCTTTTCATGCTCCTCTTCTTTTTCTTTCTTTTTTTTTCTTCTCGCATTTTTCACACCTTTTCATGCTCCTTGCATTTTACACACCTTTTCATGCTCCTCTCATTTTTCAAACCTTTTCATGCTCCTCACATTTTTCACAGCTTTTCATTCTCCTCGCATTTTTCACACCTTTTCATGCTCCTCGTATTTTTGACAACTTTTCATGCTCCTCGAAATTTTCACACATTTTCATGCTCTTCATATTTTTCACACCTTTTCCTGATCCTTGCATTTTTCACACGTTTTCATGCTCCTCGCAATTTTCACACCTTTTCATGCTCTTCGTATTTTTCACACCTTTTCATGCACCTCGCATTTTTCACACCTTTTCATGCTCCTCGCATTTTTCACACCTTTTCATGCTCCTCTTCTTTTTCTTTCTTTTTTTTTCTCCTCGCATTTTTCACACATTTTCATGCTCCTTGCATTTTACACAGCTTTTCATGCGCCTCGACTTTTTTTTTTTGCTCCTCGCATTTTTCACACCTTTTCATGCTCCTCGCATTTTTCACACCTTTTCATACTCCTTGCATTTTTCACACCTTTTCATGCTCCTGGTCTTTCTTTTTTTTTTTTTGCTCCTCGCATTTTTCACACCTTTTCATGTTCCTGGTCTTTTTTTTTTTTTCCTCGCATTTTTCACACCTTTTCATGCTCCTGGTCTTTTTTTTTTTTTTTTTTTTTGCTCCTCGCATTTTTCACACCTTTTCATGCTCCTGGTCTTTCTTTTTTTTTTTTTTTTTTTGCTCCTCGCATTTTTCACACCTTTTCTTGTTCCTGGTTTTTTTTTTTTTTTTGCTCCTCAAATTTTTAACACCTTTTCATCCTCCTCGCATTTTTCACACCTCTTCATGCTCCTCGCATTTTTCACAACTTTTCATGCTCGTCGCATTTTTCACACCTTTTCATGCTCCTGGTCTTTCTTTTTTTTTTTTTTGCTCCCTGCATTTTTCACAACTTTTCATGCTCCTGGTCTTTCTTTTTTTTTTTTTTTTTTTTGCTCCTCGCATTTTTCACACCTTTTCATGCTCCTGGTCTTTTTTTTTTTTTTTGCTCCCCGCATTTTTCACACCTTTTCATGCTCCTGGTGTTTCTTTTTTTTTTTTTTGCTCCCCGCATTTTTCACACCTTTTCATGCTCCTGGTCTTTTTTTTTTTTTTGCTCCTCGCATTTTTCACACCTTTTCATGCTCCTGGTCTTTTTTTTTTTTTTTTTTTGCTCCTCGAATTTTTCAAACCTCTTCATGCTCCTCGCATATTTCACAACTTTTCATGCTCGTCGCATTTTTCACACCTTTTCATGCTCCTGGTCTTTCTTTTTTTTTTTTTTGCTCCTCGCGTTTTTCACACCTTTTCATGCTCCTGGTCTTTCTTTTTTTTTTTTTTTTTTGCTCCTCGCATTTTTCACACCTTTTCATGCTCCTGGTCTTTCTTTTTTTTTTTTTTTTTTGCTCCTCGCATTTTTCACACCTTTTCATGCTCCTGGTCTTTCTTTTTTTTTTTTTTACTCCCCGCATTTTTCACACCTTTTCATGCTCCTGGTCTTTCTTTTTTTTTTCTTTTCTTTGCTCCTCGAATTTTTCACATCTTTTCTTGCTCCTCGCATTTTTCACACCTTTTCATGCTCCTGGTCTTTCTTTTTTTTTTTTTTGCTCCTCGTGTTTTTCACACCTTTTCATGCTCCTGGTCTTTTTTTTTTCTTTTGCTCCTCGCATTTTTCACACCTTTTCATGCTCCTGGTCTTTCTTTTTTTTTTTTTTTTGCTCCTCGCATTTTTCACACCTTTTCATGCTCCTGGTCTTTCTTTCTTTCTTTTTTTTTTTTTTTCTCCTCGCATTTTTCACACCTTTTCATGCTCCTTGCATTTTTCACAACTTTTCATGCTCGTCGCATTTTTCACACCTTTTCATGCTCCTGGTCTTTCTTTTTTTTTTTTTTGCTCCTCGCGTTTTTCACACCTTTTCATGCTCCTGGTCTTTCTTTTTTTTTTTTTTTTTTGCTCCTCGCGTTTTTCACACCTTTTCATGCTCCTGGTCTTTCTTTTTTTTTTTTTTTCTCCCCGCATTTTTCACACCTTTTCATGCTCCTGGTCTTTCTTTTTTTTTTCTTTTCTTTGCTCCTCGAATTTTTCACATCTTTTCATGCTCCTCGCATTTTTCACACCTCTTCATGCTCCTCGCATTTTTCACAACTTTTCATGCTCCTCGCATTTTTCACACCTTTTCATGCTCCTGGTCTTTCTTTTTTTTTTTTTTGCTCCTCGTGTTTTTCACACCTTTTCATGCTCCTGGTCTTTTTTTTTTCTTTTGCTCCTCGCATTTTTCACACCTTTTCATGCTCCTGGTCTTTCTTTTTTTTTTTTTTTTGCTCCTCGCATTTTTCACACCTTTTCATGCTCCTGGTCTTTCTTTCTTTCTTTTTTTTTTTTTTTCTCCTCGCATTTTTCACACCTTTTCATTCTCCTTGCATTTTTCACAACCTTTCATGCTCCTCGCATTTTTCACACCTTTTCATGCTCCTGGTCTTTTTTTTTTTTTTTTTTTTTTTGCTCCTCGCATTTTTCACACCTTTTCATGCTCCTGGTCTTTCTTTTTTTTTTTTTTTTTGCTCCTCGCATTTTTCACACCTTTTCATGCTTCTGGTCTTTCTTTTTTTTTTTTTGCTCCTCGCATTTTTCACACCTTTTCATGTTCCTGGTTTTTTTTTTTTTTTTGCTCCTCAAATTTTTCACACCTTTTCATCCTCCTCGCATTTTTCACACCTCTTCATGCTCCTCGCATTTTTCACAACTTTTCATGCTCGTCGCATTTTTCACACCTTTTCATGCTCCTGGTCTTTCTTTTTTTTTTTTTGCTTCTCGCATTTTTCCCACCTTTTCATGCTCCTGGTCTTTTTTTTTTCTTTTGCTCCTCGCATTTTTCACACCTTTTCATGCACCTCGCATTTTTCACACCTTTTCATGCTCCTCGCATTTTTCACACCTTTTCATGCTCCTCGCATTTTTCACACCTTTTCATGCTCCTCGTCTTTTTCTTTCTTTTTTTTTCTCCTCGCATTTTTCACACATTTTCATGCTCCTTGCATTTTACACACCTTTTCATGCTCCTCGACTTTTTTTTTTTGCTCCTCGCATTTTTCACACCTTTTCATGCACCTCGCATTTTTCACACCTTTTCATACTCCTTGCATTTTTCACACCTTTTCATGCACCTCGCATTTTTCACACCTTTTCATGCTCCTCGTATTTTTCACACCTTTTCATGCACCTCGCATTTTTCACACCTTTTCATGCTCCTCGCATTTTTCACACCTTTTCATGCACCTCACATTTTTCACACCTTTTCATGCTCCTCGCATTTTTCAGACCTTTTCATGCACAACGCATTTTTACACCTTTTCATGCTCCTTGTATTTTTTTTTTTTGCTCCTCGCATTTTTCACACATTTTCATGCTCCTTGCATTTTTCAAACCTTTTCATGCTCCTCGCATTTTTCACTCCTTTTCATGCTCCTGATTTTTTTTTTTTTTTTTTGCTCCTCGCATTTTTCACACCTTTTCATGCGCCTGGTCTTTTTTTTTTTTTTTTGCTCCTCGCATTTTTCACACCTTTTCATGCTCCTGGTCTTTTTTTTTTTTTTGCTCCTCGCATTTTTCACACCTTTTCATGCTCCTGGTCTCTTTTTTTTTTTTTTTTGCTCCTCGCATTTTTCACACCTCTTCATGCTCCTCGCATTTTTCACACCTTTTCATGCTCCTGGTCTTTCTTTTTTTTTTTTTTTTTTTTTGCTCCTCGCATTTATCACACCTTTTCATGCTCCTGGTCTTTTTTTTTTTTTTTTTTTGCTCCTCGCATTTTTCACACCGTTTCATGCTCCTCGCATTTTTCACAACTTTTCATGCTCGTCGCATTTTTCACACCTTTTCATGGTCCTGGTGTTTCTTTTTTTTTTTTTGCTCCTCGCATTTTTCACACCTTTTCATGTTCCTGGTCTTTTTTTTTTTTTTTTTTTTTTTGCTCCTCGCATTTTTCACACCTTTTCATGCTAATGGTCTTTCTTTTTTTTTTTTTGCTCCTCGCATTTTTCACACCTTTTCAACTCCTCGTCTTTCTTTCTTTTTTTTTTTTTTTCTCCTCGCTTTTTTCACCCCTTTTCATGCTCCTGGTCTTTCTTTCTTTCTTTTTTTTTTTTTTTTTGCTCCTCGCATTTTTCACACCTTTTCATGCTCCTGGTCTTTTTTTTTTTTTTTTTTCTCCTCGCATTTTTCACACCTTTTCATGCTCCTGGTCTTTCTTTTTTTTTTTTTTTTCCTCGCATTTTTCACACCTTTTCATGCTCCTGGTCTTTTTTTTTTTTTTGCTCCTCGAATTTTTCACACCTTTTCATGCTCCTCGCATTTTTCACACCTATTCATGCTCCTCGCATTTTTCACAACTTTTCATGCTCGTCGCATTTTTCACACCTTTTCATGCTCCTGGACTTTCTTTTTTTTTTTTTGCTCCTCGCATTTTTCACACCTTTTCATGTTCCTGGTCTTTATTTTTTTTTTTTTGCTCCTCGCATTGTTCACACCTTTTCATGCTAATGGTCTTTCTTTTTTTTTTTTTGCTCCTCGCATTTTTCACACCTTTTCATGCTCCTGGTCTTTCTTTTTTTTTTTTTTTTTTTCTCCTCGCATTTTTCACACATTTTCATGCTCCTGGTCTTTCTTTCTTTTTTTTTTTTTTTTTGCTCCTCGCATTTTTCACACCTTTTCGTGTTCCTGGTCTTTTTTTTTTTTTTTTTTCTCCTCGCATTTTTCACACCTTTCATGCTCCTGGTCTTTTTTTTTTTTTTTTTTTTTTTGCTCCTCGAATTTTTCACACCTTTTCATGCTCCTCGCATTTTTCACACCTCTTCATGCTCCTCGCATTTTTCACACATTTTCATGCTCCTGGTCTTTCTTTTTTTTTTTTTTTTTTTCTCCTCGCATTTTTCACACATTTTCATGCTCCTGGTCTTTCTTTTTTTTTTTTTTTTTTTCTCCTCGCATTTTTCACACATTTTCATGCTCCTGGTCTTTCTTTCTTTTTTTTTTTTTTTTTGCTCCTCGCATTTTTCACACCTTTTCATGTTCCTGGTCTTTTTTTTTTTTTTTGCTCCTCGCATTTTTCACACCTTTTCATGCTCCTGGTCTTTCTTTTTTTTTTTTTTGCTCCTCGCATTTTTCACACCTTTTCATGCTCCTTGCATTTTTCACAACTTTTCATGCTCCTCGCATTTTTCACACCTTTTCATGCTCCTGGTCTTTTTTTTTTTTTTTTTTTTTTTTGGTCCTCGCATTTTTCACACCTTTTCATGCTCCTGGTCTTTCTTTTTTTTTTTTTTTTGCTCCTCGCATTTTTCACACCTTTTCATGCTCCTGGTCTTTTTTTTTTTTTTTTTTTTTTTGGTCCTCGCATTTTTCACACCTTTTCATGCTCCTGGTCTTTCTTTTTTTTTTTTTTTTTGCTCCTCGCATTTTTCACACCTTTTCATGCTCCTGGCCTTTTGTTTTTTTTTCTCCTCGCATTTTTCACACCTTTTCATGCTCCTGATCTTTTTTTTTTGGTTTTTTAGCTCCTCGCATTTTTCACACCTTTTCATGCTCCTGGTCTTTTTTTTTTTTTTTTTTTTTTGCTCCTCGCATTTCTCACACCTTTTCATGCTCCTGGTTTTTTTTTTTTTTTGCTCCTCAAATTTTTCACACCTTTTCATCCTCCTCGCATTTTTCACAACTCTTCATGCTCCTCGCATTTTTCACAACTTTTCATGCTCGTCGCATTTTTCACACCTTTTCATGCTCCTGGTCTTTCTTTTTTTTTTTTTGCTCCTCGCATTTTTCACACCTTTTCATGCTCCTGGTCTTTTTTTTTTCTTTTGCTCCTCGCATTTTTCACACCTTTTCATGCTCCTGGTCTTTCTTTTTTTTTTTTTTTTTTTTGCTCCTCGCATTTTTCACACCTTTTCATGCTCCTGGTCTTTTTTTTTTTTTTTTTTTGCTCCTCGAATTTTTCACACCTTTTCATGCTCATCGCATTTTTCACACCTCTTCATGCTCCTCGCATTTTTCACAACTTTTCATGCTCGTCGCATTTTTCACACCTTTTCATGCTCCTGGTCTTTTTTTTTTTTTTTGCTCCTCGCATTTTTCACACCTTTTCATGCTCCTGGTCTTTTTTTTTTTTTGCTCCTCGCATTTTTCACACCTTTTCATGCTCCTGGTCTTTTTTTTTTTTTTGCTCCTCGCATTTTTCACACCTTTTCATGCTCCTGGTTTTTTTTTTTTTTTGCTCCTCAAATTTTTCACACCTTTTCATCCTCCTCGCATTTTTCACACCTCTTCATGCTCCTCGCATTTTTCACAACTTTTCATGCTCGTCGCATTTTTCACACCTTTTCATGCTCCTGGTCTTTCTTTTTTTTTTTTTGCTCCTCGCATTTTTCACACCTTTTCATGCTCCTGGCCTTTCTTTTTTTTTTCTTTTTTTTGCTCCTCGAATTTTTCACATCTTTTCATGCTCCTCGCATTTTTCACACCTCTTCATGCTCCTCGCATTTTTCACAACTTTTCATGCTCGTCGCATTTTTCACACCTTTTCATGCTCCTGGTCTTTCTTTTTTTTTTTTTTGCTCCTCGCGTTTTTCACACCTTTTCATGCTCCTGGTCTTTTTTTTTTCTTTTGCTCCTCGCATTTTTCACACCTTTTCATGCTCCTGGTCTTTTTTTTTTTTTTTTTTTGCTCCTCGCATTTTTCACACCTTTTCATGCTCCTGGTCTTTCTTTCTTTTTTTTTTTTTTTTTTTGCTCCTCGCATTTTTCACACCTTTTCATGCTCCTTGCATTTTTCACAACTTTTCATGCTCCTCGCATTTTTCACACCTTTTCATGCTCCTGGTCTTTTTTTTTTTTTTTTTTTTTTTTGGTCCTCGCATTTTTCACACCTTTTCATGCTCCTGGTCTTTTTTTTTTTTTTTGCTCCTCGCATTTTTCACACCTTTTCATGCTCCTCGCATTTTTCACACCTCTTCATGCTCCTCGCATTTTTCACAACTTTTCATGCTCGTCGCATTTTTCACACCTTTTCATGCTCCTGGTCTTTCTTTTTTTTTTTTTGCTCCTCGCATTTTTCACACCTTTTCATGCTCCTGGTCTTTTTTTTTTCTTTTGCTCCTCGCATTTTTCACACCTTTTCATGTTCCTGGTCTCTTTTTTTTTTTTTTTTTTTCCTCGCATTTTTCACTCCTCTTCATGCTCCTCGCATTTTTCACAACTTTTCATACTCGGCGCATTTTTCACACCTTTTCATGCTCCTGGTCTTTCTTTTTTTTTTTTTTGCTCCCCACATTTTTCACACCTTTTCATGCTCCTGGTCTTTCTTCTTTTTTTTTTTTTTTTGCTCCTCGCATTTTTCACACCTTTTCATGTTCCTGGTCTTTTTTTTTTTTTTTTTTTTCTCCTCGCATTTTTCACACCTTTTCATGCTCCTGGTTTTTTTTTTTTTTTTTGCTCCTCGAATTTTTCACACCTTTTCATGCTCCTCGCATTTTTCACACCTCTTCATGCTCCTCGCATTTTTCACACATTTTCATGCTCCTGGTCTTTCTTTTTTTTTTTTTTTTTTTCTCCTCGCATTTTTCACACATTTTCATGCTCCTGGTCTTTCTTTTTTTTTTTTTTTTTTTCTCCTCGCATTTTTCACACATTTTCATGCTCCTGGTCTTTCTTTCTTTTTTTTTTTTTTTTTGCTCCTCGCATTTTTCACACCTTTTCTTTTTCCTGGTCTTTTTTTTTTTTTTTGCTCCTCGCATTTTTCACACCTTTTCATGCTCCTGGTCTTTCTTTTTTTTTTTTTTGCTCCTCGCATTTTTCACACCTTTTCATGCTCCTTGCATTTTTCACAACTTTTCATGCTCCTCGCATTTTTCACACCTTTTCATGCTCCTGGTCTTTTTTTTTTTTTTTTTTTTTTTGGTCCTCGCATTTTTCACACCTTTTCATGCTCCTGGTCTTTCTTTTTTTTTTTTTTTTGCTCCTCGCATTTTTCACACCTTTTCATGCTCCTGGTCTTTTTTTTTTTTTTTTTTTTTTTTGGTCCTCGCATTTTTCACACCTTTTCATGCTCCTGGTCTTTCTTTTTTTTTTTTTTTTGCTCCTCGCATTTTTCACACCTTTTCATGCTCCTGGCCTTTTGTTTTTTTTTCTCCTCGCATTTTTCACACCTTTTCATGCTCCTGATCTTTTTTTTTTGGTTTTTTAGCTCCTCGCATTTTTCACACCTTTTCATGCTCCTGGTCTTTTTTTTTTTTTTTTTTTTTGCTCCTCGCATTTCTCACACCTTTTCATGCTCCTGGTTTTTTTTTTTTTTTGCTCCTCAAATTTTTCACACCTTTTCATCCTCCTCGCATTTTTCACACCTCTTCATGCTCCTCGCATTTTTCACAACTTTTCATGCTCGTCGCATTTTTCACACCTTTTCATGCTCCTGGTCTTTTTTTTTTTTTTTGCTCCTCGCATTTTTCACACCTTTTCATGCTCCTGGTCTTTTTTTTTTTTTGCTCCTCGCATTTTTCACACCTTTTCATGCTCCTGGTCTTTTTTTTTTTTTTGCTCCTCGCATTTTTCACACCTTTTCATGCTCCTGGTTTTTTTTTTTTTTTGCTCCTCAAATTTTTCACACCTTTTCATCCTCCTCGCATTTTTCACACCTCTTCATGCTCCTCGCATTTTTCACAACTTTTCATGCTCGTCGCATTTTTCACACCTTTTCATGCTCCTGGTCTTTCTTTTTTTTTTTTTGCTCCTCGCATTTTTCACACCTTTTCATGCTCCTGGCCTTTCTTTTTTTTTTCTTTTTTTTGCTCCTCGAATTTTTCACATCTTTTCATGCTCCTCGCATTTTTCACACCTCTTCATGCTCCTCGCATTTTTCACAACTTTTCATGCTCGTCGCATTTTTCACACCTTTTCATGCTCCTGGTCTTTCTTTTTTTTTTTTTTGCTCCTCGCGTTTTTCACACCTTTTCATGCTCCTGGTCTTTTTTTTTTCTTTTGCTCCTCGCATTTTTCACACCTTTTCATGCTCCTGGTCTTTCTTTTTTTTTTTTTTTGCTCCTCGCATTTTTCACACCTTTTCATGCTCCTGGTCTTTCTTTCTTTTTTTTTTTTTTTTTTTGCTCCTCGCATTTTTCACACCTTTTCATGCTCCTTGCATTTTTCACAACTTTTCATGCTTCTCGCATTTTTCACACCTTTTCATGCTCCTGGTCTTTTTTTTTTTTTTTTGGTCCTCGCATTTTTCACACCTTTTCATGCTCCTGGTCTTTTTTTTTTTTTTTGCTCCTCGCATTTTTCACACCTTTTCATGCTCCTCGCATTTTTCACACCTCTTCATGCTCCTCGCATTTTTCACAACTTTTCATGCTCGTCGCATTTTTCACACCTTTTCATGCTCCTGGTCTTTCTTTTTTTTTTTTTGCTCCTCGCATTTTTCACACCTTTTCATTCTCCTGGTCTTTTTTTTTTCTTTTGCTCCTCGCATTTTTCACACCTTTTCATGTTCCTGGTCTCTTTTTTTTTTTTTTTTTTTCCTCGCATTTTTCACTCCTCTTCATGCTCCTCGCATTTTTCACAACTTTTCATACTCGGCGCATTTTTCACACCTTTTCATGCTCCTGGTCTTTCTTTTTTTTTTTTTTGCTCCCCACATTTTTCACACCTTTTCATGCTCCTGGTCTTTCTTCTTTTTTTTTTTTTTTTGCTCCTCGCATTTTTCACACCTTTTCATGTTCCTGGTCTTTTTTTTTTTTTTTTTTTGCTCCTCGCATTTTTCACACCTTTTCATGCTCCTGGTTTTTTTTTTTTTTTTTTGCTCCTCGAATTTTTCACACCTTTTCATGCTCCTCGCATTTTTCACACCTCTTCATGCTCCTCGCATTTTTCACACCTTTTCATGCTCCTCGCATTTTTCACACCTCTTCATGCTCCTCGCATTTTTCACAACTTTTCATGCTCGTCGCATTTTTCACACCTTTTCATGCTCCTCGTCTTTTACTTTTTTTTTTTTTGCTCCTCACATTTTTCACACCTTTTCATGCTCCTCATATTGTTCACACCTTTTCCTGTTCCTCGTATTTTTCACACATTTTCATGCTCCTCGCATTTTTCACACCTTTTCATGCTCCACATCTTTTTCTTTTCTTTTTTTTTGCTCCTCGCATTTTTCACACGTTTTCATGCTCCTCGCATTTTTCACACCTTCATATGCTCCTCGTCTTATTTTTTTTTTTTCCTCCTCGCATTTTTCACACCTTCTCATGGTCCTCGTCTTTGTTTTTTTTTTTTGCTCCTTGCATTTTTCACACCTTTTCATGCTCCTTGCATTTTTCACACCTTTTCATGCTCCTCGTCTTTTTCTTTTTTTTTTTCTTCTCGCATTTTTCACACCTTTTCATGCTCCTTTCATTTTACACACCTTTTCATGCTCCTCGCATTTTTCAAACCTTTTCATGCTCCTCACATTTTTCACAGCTTTTCATTCTCCTCGCATTTTTCACACCTTTTCATGCTCCTCGTATTTTTGACAACTTTTCATGCTCCTCGAAATTTTCACACATTTTCATGCTCTTCATATTTTTCACACCTTTTCCTGATCCTTGCATTTTTCACACGTTTTCATGCTCCTCGCAATTTTCACACCTTTTCATGCTCTTCGTATTTTTCACACCTTTTCATGCACCTCGCATTTTTCACACCTTTTCATGCTCCTCGCATTTTTCACACCTTTTCATGCTCCTCTTCTTTTTCTTTCTTTTTTTTTCTTCTCGCATTTTTCACACCTTTTCATGCTCCTTGCATTTTACACACCTTTTCATGCTCCTCGCATTTTTCAAACCTTTTCATGCTCCTCACATTTTTCACAGCTTTTCATTCTCCTCGCATTTTTCACACCTTTTCATGCTCCTCGAAATTTTCACACATTTTCATGCTCTTCATATTTTTCACACCTTTTCCTGATCCTTGCATTTTTCACACGTTTTCATGCTCCTCGCAATTTTCACACCTTTTCATGCTCTTCGTATTTTTCACACCTTTTCATGCACCTCGCATTTTTCACACCTTTTCATGCTCCTCGCATTTTTCACACCTTTTCATGCTCCTCTTCTTTTTCTTTCTTTTTTTTTCTCCTCGCATTTTTCACACATTTTCATGCTCCTTGCATTTTACACAGCTTTTCATGCGCCTCGACTTTTTTTTTTTGCTCCTCGCATTTTTCACACCTTTTCATGTTCCTGGTCTTTTTTTTTTTTCCTCGCATTTTTCACACCTTTTCATGCTCCTGGTCTTTCTTTTTTTTTTTTTGCTCCTCGCATTTTTCACACCTTTTCATGCTCCTGGTCTTTCTTTTTTTTTTTTTTTTGCTCCTCGCATTTTTCACACCTTTTCATGCTCCTGGCCTTTTGTTTTTTATTCTCCTCGCATTTTTCACACCTTTTCATGCTCCTGATCTTTTTTTTTTGGTTTTTTAGCTCCTCGCATTTTTCACACCTTTTCATGCTCCTGGTCTTTTTTTTTTTTTTTTTTTTTGCTCCTCGCATTTCTCACACCTTTTCATGCTCCTGGTTTTTTTTTTTTTTTTGCTCCTCAAATTTTTCACACCTTTTCATCCTCCTCGCATTTTTCACAACTCTTCATGCTCCTCGCATTTTTCACAACTTTTCATGCTCGTCGCATTTTTCACACCTTTTCATGCTCCTGGTCTTTCTTTTTTTTTTTTTGCTCCTCACATTTTTCACACCTTTTCATGCTCCTGGTCTTTTTTTTTTTTTTTGCTCCTCGCATTTTTCACACCTTTTCATGCTCCTGGTCTTTCTTTTTTTTTTTTCTTTTTTTTGCTCCTCGCATTTTTCACACCTTTTCATGCTCCTGGTCTTTTTTTTTTTTTTTTTTTGCTCCTCGAATTTTTCACACCTTTTCATGCTCCTCGCATTTTTCACACCTCTTCATGCTCCTCGCATTTTTCACAACTTTTCATGCTCGTCGCATTTTTCACACCTTTTCATGCTCCTGGTCTTTTTTTTTTTTTTTGCTCCTCGCATTTTTCACACCTTTTCATGCTCCTGGTCTTTTTTTTTTTTTGCTCCTCGCATTTTTCACACCTTTTCATGCTCCTGGTCTTTTTTTTTTTTTTGCTCCTCGCATTTTTCACACCTTTTCATGCTCCTGGTTTTTTTTTTTTTTTGCTCCTCAAATTTTTCACACCTTTTCATCCTCCTCGCATTTTTCACACCTCTTCATGCTCCTCGCATTTTTCACAACTTTTCATGCTCGTCGCATTTTTCACACCTTTTCATGCTCCTGGTCTTTCTTTTTTTTTTTTTGCTCCTCGGATTTTTCACACCTTTTCATGCTCCTGGCCTTTCTTTTTTTTTTTCTTTTTTTTGCTCCTCGAATTTTTCACATCTTTTCATGCTCCTCGCATTTTTCACACCTCTTCATGCTCCTCGCATTTTTCACAACTTTTCATGCTCGTCGCATTTTTCACACCTTTTCATGCTCCTGGTCTTTCTTTTTTTTTTTTTTGCTCCTCGCGTTTTTCACACCTTTTCATGCTCCTGGTCTTTTTTTTTTCTTTTGCTCCTCGCATTTTTCACACCTTTTCATGCTCCTGGTCTTTCTTTTTTTTTTTTTTTGCTCCTCGCATTTTTCACACCTTTTCATGCTCCTGGTCTTTCTTTCTTTCTTTTTTTTTTTTTTTTGCTCCTCGCATTTTTCACACCTTTTCATGCTCCTTGCATTTTTCACAACTTTTCATGCTCCTCGCATTTTTCACACCTTTTCATGCTCCTGGTCTTTTTTTTTTTTTTTTTTTTTTTGGTCCTCGCATTTTTCACACCTTTTCATGCTCCTGGTCTTTCTTTTTTTTTTTTTGCTCCTCGCATTTTTCACACCTTTTCATGTTCCTGGTCTTTTTTTTTTTTTTCCTCGCATTTTTCACACCTTTTCATGCTCCTGGTCTTTCTTTTTTTTTTTTTTTTGCTCCTCGCATTTTTCACACCTTTTCTTGCTCCTGGCCTTTTGTTTTTTTTTCTCCTCGCATTTTTCACACCTTTTCATGCTCCTGATCTTTTTTTTTTGGTTTTTTAGCTCCTCGCATTTTTCACACCTTTTCATGCTCCTGGTCTTTTTTTTTTTTTTTTTTTTTTGCTCCTCGCATTTCTCACACCTTTTCATGCTCCTGGTTTTTTTTTTTTTTTGCTCCTCAAATTTTTCACACCTTTTCATCCTCCTCGCATTTTTCACAACTCTTCATGCTCCTCGCATTTTTCACAACTTTTCATGCTCGTCGCATTTTTCACACCTTTTCATGCTCCTGGTCTTTCTTTTTTTTTTTTTGCTCCTCGCATTTTTCACACCTTTTCATGCTCCTGGTCTTTTTTTTTTCTTTTGCTCCTCGCATTTTTCACACCTTTTCATGCTCCTGGTCTTTCTTTTTTTTTTTTTTTTTTTCTCTCCTCGCATTTTTCACACCTTTTCATGCTCCTGGTCTTTTTTTTTTTTTTTTTTTGCTCCTCGAATTTTTCACACCTTTTCATGCTCATCGCATTTTTCACACCTCTTCATGCTCCTCGCATTTTTCACAACTTTTCATGCTCGTCGCATTTTTCACACCTTTTCATGCTCCTGGTCTTTTTTTTTTTTTTTGCTCCTCGCATTTTTCACACCTTTTCATGCTCCTGGTCTTTTTTTTTTTTTTGCTCCTCGCATTTTTCACACCTTTTCATGCTCCTGGTCTTTTTTTTTTTTTTGCTCCTCGCATTTTTCACACCTTTTCATGCTCCTGGTCTTTTTTTTTTCTTTTGCTCCTCGCATTTTTCACACCTTTTCATGCTCCTGGTCTTTTTTTTTTTTTTGCTCCTCGCATTTTTCACACCTTTTCATGTTCCTGGTCTCTTTTTTTTTTTTTTTTTTCCTCGCATTTTTCACTCCTCTTCATGCTCCTCGCATTTTTCACAACTTTTCATACTCGGCGCATTTTTCACACCTTTTCATGCTCCTGGTTTTCTTTTTTTTTTTTTTGCTCCCCACATTTTTCACACCTTTTCATGCTCCTGGTCTTTCTTTTTTTTTTTTTTTTTTTGCTCCTCGCATTTTTCACACCTTTTCATGTTCCTGGTCTTTTTTTTTTTTTTTTTTTTTTGCTCCTCGCATTTTTCACACCTTTTCATGCTCCTGGTTTTTTTTTTTTTTTTTGCTCCTCGAATTTTTCACACCTTTTCATGCTCCTCGCATTTTTCACACCTCTTCATGCTCCTCGCATTTTTCACACATTTTCATGCTCCTCGCATTTTTCACACTTCTTCATGCTCCTCGCATTTTTCACAACTTTTCATGCTCGTCGCATTTTTCACACCTTTTCATGCTCCTCGTCTTTTACTTTTTTTTTTTTTTGCTCCTCACATTTTTCACACCTTTTCATGCTCCTCATATTGTTCACACCTTTTCCTGTTCCTCGTATTTTTCACACATTTTCATGCTCCTCGCATTTTTCACACCTTTTCATGCTCCACATCTTTTTCTTTTCTTTTTTTTTGCTCCTCGCATTTTTCACACGTTTTCATGCTCCTCGCATTTTTCACACCTTCATATGCTCCTCGTCTTATTTTTTTTTTTTCCTCCTCGCATTTTTCACACCTTCTCATGGTCCTCGTCTTTGTTTTTTTTTTTTGCTCCTTGCATTTTTCACACCTTTTCATGCTCCTTGCATTTTTCACACCTTTTCATGCTCCTCGTCTTTTTCTTTTTTTTTTTCTTCTCGCATTTTTCACACCTTTTCATGCTCCTTTCATTTTACACACCTTTTCATGCTCCTCGCATTTTTCAAACCTTTTCATGCTCCTCACATTTTTCACAGCTTTTCATTCTCCTCGCATTTTTCACACCTTTTCATGCTCCTCGCATTTTTCACACCTTTTCATGCTCCTCGTATTTTTGACAACTTTTCATGCTCCTCGAAATTTTCACACATTTTCATGCTCTTCATATTTTTCACACCTTTTCCTGATCCTTGCATTTTTCACACGTTTTCATGCTCCTCGCAATTTTCACACCTTTTCATGCTCTTCGTATTTTTCACACCTTTTCATGCACCTCGCATTTTTCACACCTTTTCATGCTCCTCGCATTTTTCACACCTTTTCATGCACCTTGCATTTTTCACACTTTTTCATGCTCCTCGTATTTTTCACACCTTTTCATGCACCTCGCATTTTTCACACCTTTTCATGCTCCTCGCATTTTTCACACCTTTTCATACTCCTTACATTTTACACACCTTTTCATGCTCCTCGACTTTTTTTTTTTGCTCCTCGCATTTTTCACACCTTTTCATGCACCTCGCATTTTTCACACCTTTTCATACTCCTTGCATTTTTCACACCTTTTCATGCACCTCGCATTTTTCACACCTTTTCATGCTCCTCGTATTTTTCACACCTTTTCATGCACCTCGCATTTTTCACACCTTTTCATGCTCCTCGCATTTTTCACACCTTTTCATGCACCTCACATTTTTCACACCTTTTCATGCTCCTCGCATTTTTCAGACCTTTTCATGCACCACGCATTTTTACACCTTTTCATGCTCCTTGTATTTTTTTTTTTTGCTCCTCGCATTTTTCACACATTTTCATGCTCCTTGCATTTTTCAAACCTTTTCATGCTCCTCGCATTTTTCACTCCTTTTCATGCTCCTGATTTTTTTTTTTTTTTTGCTCCTCACATTTTTCACACCTTTTCATGCTCCTGGTCTTTTTTTTTTTTTTTTGCTCCTCGCATTTTTCACACCTTTTCATGCTCCTGGTCTCTTTTTTTTTTTTTTTTGCTCCTCGCATTTTTCACACCTCTTCATGCTCCTCGCATTTTTCACACCTTTTCATTCTCCTGGTCTTTCTTTTTTTTTTTTTTTTTTGCTCCTCGCATTTATCACACCTTTTCATGCTCCTGGTCTTTCTTTTTTTTTTTTTTTTGCTCCTCGCATTTTTCACACCGTTTCATGCTCCTCGCATTTTTCACAACTTTTCATGCTCGTCGCATTTTTCACACCTTTTCATGCTCCTGGTGTTTCTTTTTTTTTTTTTGCTCCTCGCATTTTTCACACCTTTTCATGTTCCTGGTCTTTTTTTTTTTTTTTTTTTTGCTCCTCGCATTTTTCACACCTTTTCATGCTAATGGTCTTTCTTTTTTTTTTTTTGCTCCTCGCATTTTTCACACCTTTTCAACTCCTCGTCTTTCTTTCTTTTTTTTTTTTTTCTCCTTGCATTTTTCACACCTTTTCATGCTCCTGGTCTTTCTTTCTTTCTTTTTTTTTTTTTTTTTGCTCCTCGCATTTTTCACACCTTTTCATGCTCCTGGTCTTTTTTTTTTTTCTCCTCGCATTTTTCACACCTTTTCATGCTCCTGGTCTTTCTTTTTTTTTTTTTTTTCCTCGCATTTTTCACACCTTTTCATGCTCCTGGTCTTTTTTTTTTTTTTTGCTCCTCGCATTTTTCACACCTTTTCATGCTCCTCGCATTTTTCACACCTCTTCATGCTCCTCGCATTTTTCACAACTTTTCATGCTCGTCGCATTTTTCACACCTTTTCATGCTCCTGGTCTTTCTTTTTTTCTTTTTGCTCCTCGCATTTTTCACACCTTTTCATGCTCCTGGTCTTTTTTTTTTTTTGCTCCTCGCATTTTTCACACCTTTTCATGCTCCTGGTCTTTTTTTTTTTTTTGCTCCTCGCATTTTTCACACCTTTTCATGCTCCTGGTTTTTTTTTTTTTTGCTCCTCAAATTTTTCACACCTTTTCATCCTCCTCGCATTTTTCACACCTCTTCATGCTCCTCGCATTTTTCACAACTTTTCATGCTCGTCGCATTTTTCACACCTTTTCATGCTCCTGGTCTTTCTTTTTTTCTTTTTGCTCCTCGCATTTTTCACAGCTTTTCATGCTCCTGGTCTTTTTTTTTTCTTTTGCTCCTCGCATTTTTCACACCTTTTCATGCTCCTGGTCTTTTTTTTTTTTTTGCTCCTCGCATTTTTCTCCCCTTTTCATGTTCCTGGTCTCTTTTTTTTTTTTTTTTTTTCCTCGCATTTTTCACTCCTCTTCATGCTCCTCGCATTTTTCACAAATTTTCATACTCGGCGCATTTCTCACACCTTTTCATGCTCCTGGTTTTTTTTTTTTTTTGCTCCTCAAATTTTTCACACCTTTTCATCCTCCTCGCATTTTTCACAACTCTTCATGCTCCTCGCATTTTTCACAACTTTTCATGCTCGTCGCATTTTTCACACCTTTTCATGCTCCTGGTCTTTCTTTTTTTTTTTTTGCTCCTCACATTTTTCACACCTTTTCATGCTCCTGGTCTTTTTTTTTTTTTTTGCTCCTCGCATTTTTCACACCTTTTCATGCTCCTGGTCTTTCTTTTTTTTTTTTTTTTTTTTGCTCCTCGCATTTTTCACACCTTTTCATGCTCCTGGTCTTTTTTTTTTTTTTTTTTTGCTCCTCGAATTTTTCACACCTTTTCATGCTCATCGCATTTTTCACACCTCTTCATGCTCCTCGCATTTTTCACAACTTTTCATGCTCGTCGCATTTTTCACACCTTTTCATGCTCCTGGTCTTTTTTTTTTTTTTTGCTCCTCGCATTTTTCACACCTTTTCATGCTCCTGGTCTTTTTTTTTTTTTGCTCCTCGCATTTTTCACACCTTTTCATGCTCCTGGTCTTTTTTTTTTTTTTGCTCCTCGCATTTTTCACACCTTTTCATGCTCCTGGTTTTTTTTTTTTTTTGCTCCTCAAATTTTTCACACCTTTTCATCCTCCTCGCATTTTTCACACCTCTTCATGCTCCTCGCATTTTTCACAACTTTTCATGCTCGTCGCATTTTTCACACCTTTTCATGCTCCTGGTCTTTCTTTTTTTTTTTTTGCTCCTCGGATTTTTCACACCTTTTCATGCTCCTGGCCTTTCTTTTTTTTTTTCTTTTTTTTGCTCCTCGAATTTTTCACATCTTTTCATGCTCCTCGCATTTTTCACACCTCTTCATGCTCCTCGCATTTTTCACAACTTTTCATGCTCGTCGCATTTTTCACACCTTTTCATGCTCCTGGTCTTTCTTTTTTTTTTTTTTGCTCCTCGCGTTTTTCACACCTTTTCATGCTCCTGGTCTTTTTTTTTTCTTTTGCTCCTCGCATTTTTCACACCTTTTCATGCTCCTGGTCTTTCTTTTTTTTTTTTTTTGCTCCTCGCATTTTTCACACCTTTTCATGCTCCTGGTCTTTCTTTCTTTCTTTTTTTTTTTTTTTTGCTCCTCGCATTTTTCACACCTTTTCATGCTCCTTGCATTTTTCACAACTTTTCATGCTCCTCGCATTTTTCACACCTTTTCATGCTCCTGGTCTTTTTTTTTTTTTTTTTTTTTTTGGTCCTCGCATTTTTCACACCTTTTCATGCTCCTGGTCTTTCTTTTTTTTTTTTTGCTCCTCGCATTTTTCACACCTTTTCATGTTCCTGGTCTTTTTTTTTTTTTTCCTCGCATTTTTCACACCTTTTCATGCTCCTGGTCTTTCTTTTTTTTTTTTTTTTGCTCCTCGCATTTTTCACACCTTTTCTTGCTCCTGGCCTTTTGTTTTTTTTTCTCCTCGCATTTTTCACACCTTTTCATGCTCCTGATCTTTTTTTTTTGGTTTTTTAGCTCCTCGCATTTTTCACACCTTTTCATGCTCCTGGTCTTTTTTTTTTTTTTTTTTTTTTGCTCCTCGCATTTCTCACACCTTTTCATGCTCCTGGTTTTTTTTTTTTTTTGCTCCTCAAATTTTTCACACCTTTTCATCCTCCTCGCATTTTTCACAACTCTTCATGCTCCTCGCATTTTTCACAACTTTTCATGCTCGTCGCATTTTTCACACCTTTTCATGCTCCTGGTCTTTCTTTTTTTTTTTTTGCTCCTCGCATTTTTCACACCTTTTCATGCTCCTGGTCTTTTTTTTTTCTTTTGCTCCTCGCATTTTTCACACCTTTTCATGCTCCTGGTCTTTCTTTTTTTTTTTTTTTTTTTCTCTCCTCGCATTTTTCACACCTTTTCATGCTCCTGGTCTTTTTTTTTTTTTTTTTTTGCTCCTCGAATTTTTCACACCTTTTCATGCTCATCGCATTTTTCACACCTCTTCATGCTCCTCGCATTTTTCACAACTTTTCATGCTCGTCGCATTTTTCACACCTTTTCATGCTCCTGGTCTTTTTTTTTTTTTTTGCTCCTCGCATTTTTCACACCTTTTCATGCTCCTGGTCTTTTTTTTTTTTTTGCTCCTCGCATTTTTCACACCTTTTCATGCTCCTGGTCTTTTTTTTTTTTTTGCTCCTCGCATTTTTCACACCTTTTCATGCTCCTGGTCTTTTTTTTTTCTTTTGCTCCTCGCATTTTTCACACCTTTTCATGCTCCTGGTCTTTTTTTTTTTTTTGCTCCTCGCATTTTTCACACCTTTTCATGTTCCTGGTCTCTTTTTTTTTTTTTTTTTTTCCTCGCATTTTTCACTCCTCTTCATGCTCCTCGCATTTTTCACAACTTTTCATACTCGGCGCATTTTTCACACCTTTTCATGCTCCTGGTTTTCTTTTTTTTTTTTTTGCTCCCCACATTTTTCACACCTTTTCATGCTCCTGGTCTTTCTTTTTTTTTTTTTTTTTTTGCTCCTCGCATTTTTCACACCTTTTCATGTTCCTGGTCTTTTTTTTTTTTTTTTTTTTTTTGCTCCTCGCATTTTTCACACCTTTTCATGCTCCTGGTTTTTTTTTTTTTTTTTGCTCCTCGAATTTTTCACACCTTTTCATGCTCCTCGCATTTTTCACACCTCTTCATGCTCCTCGCATTTTTCACACATTTTCATGCTCCTCGCATTTTTCACACTTCTTCATGCTCCTCGCATTTTTCACAACTTTTCATGCTCGTCGCATTTTTCACACCTTTTCATGCTCCTCGTCTTTTACTTTTTTTTTTTTTTGCTCCTCACATTTTTCACACCTTTTCATGCTCCTCATATTGTTCACACCTTTTCCTGTTCCTCGTATTTTTCACACATTTTCATGCTCCTCGCATTTTTCACACCTTTTCATGCTCCACATCTTTTTCTTTTCTTTTTTTTTGCTCCTCGCATTTTTCACACGTTTTCATGCTCCTCGCATTTTTCACACCTTCATATGCTCCTCGTCTTATTTTTTTTTTTTCCTCCTCGCATTTTTCACACCTTCTCATGGTCCTCGTCTTTGTTTTTTTTTTTTGCTCCTTGCATTTTTCACACCTTTTCATGCTCCTTGCATTTTTCACACCTTTTCATGCTCCTCGTCTTTTTCTTTTTTTTTTTCTTCTCGCATTTTTCACACCTTTTCATGCTCCTTTCATTTTACACACCTTTTCATGCTCCTCGCATTTTTCAAACCTTTTCATGCTCCTCACATTTTTCACAGCTTTTCATTCTCCTCGCATTTTTCACACCTTTTCATGCTCCTCGCATTTTTCACACCTTTTCATGCTCCTCGTATTTTTGACAACTTTTCATGCTCCTCGAAATTTTCACACATTTTCATGCTCTTCATATTTTTCACACCTTTTCCTGATCCTTGCATTTTTCACACGTTTTCATGCTCCTCGCAATTTTCACACCTTTTCATGCTCTTCGTATTTTTCACACCTTTTCATGCACCTCGCATTTTTCACACCTTTTCATGCTCCTCGCATTTTTCACACCTTTTCATGCACCTTGCATTTTTCACACTTTTTCATGCTCCTCGTATTTTTCACACCTTTTCATGCACCTCGCATTTTTCACACCTTTTCATGCTCCTCGCATTTTTCACACCTTTTCATACTCCTTACATTTTACACACCTTTTCATGCTCCTCGACTTTTTTTTTTTGCTCCTCGCATTTTTCACACCTTTTCATGCACCTCGCATTTTTCACACCTTTTCATACTCCTTGCATTTTTCACACCTTTTCATGCACCTCGCATTTTTCACACCTTTTCATGCTCCTCGTATTTTTCACACCTTTTCATGCACCTCGCATTTTTCACACCTTTTCATGCTCCTCGCATTTTTCACACCTTTTCATGCACCTCACATTTTTCACACCTTTTCATGCTCCTCGCATTTTTCAGACCTTTTCATGCACCACGCATTTTTACACCTTTTCATGCTCCTTGTATTTTTTTTTTTTGCTCCTCGCATTTTTCACACATTTTCATGCTCCTTGCATTTTTCAAACCTTTTCATGCTCCTCGCATTTTTCACTCCTTTTCATGCTCCTGATTTTTTTTTTTTTTTTGCTCCTCACATTTTTCACACCTTTTCATGCTCCTGGTCTTTTTTTTTTTTTTTTGCTCCTCGCATTTTTCACACCTTTTCATGCTCCTGGTCTTTTTTTTTTTTTTTTGCTCCTCGCATTTTTCACACCTTTTCATGCTCCTGGTCTCTTTTTTTTTTTTTTTTGCTCCTCGCATTTTTCACACCTCTTCATGCTCCTCGCATTTTTCACACCTTTTCATTCTCCTGGTCTTTCTTTTTTTTTTTTTTTTTTGCTCCTCGCATTTATCACACCTTTTCATGCTCCTGGTCTTTCTTTTTTTTTTTTTTTTGCTCCTCGCATTTTTCACACCGTTTCATGCTCCTCGCATTTTTCACAACTTTTCATGCTCGTCGCATTTTTCACACCTTTTCATGCTCCTGGTGTTTCTTTTTTTTTTTTTGCTCCTCGCATTTTTCACACCTTTTCATGTTCCTGGTCTTTTTTTTTTTTTTTTTTTTGCTCCTCGCATTTTTCACACCTTTTCATGCTAATGGTCTTTCTTTTTTTTTTTTTGCTCCTCGCATTTTTCACACCTTTTCAACTCCTCGTCTTTCTTTCTTTTTTTTTTTTTTCTCCTTGCATTTTTCACACCTTTTCATGCTCCTGGTCTTTCTTTCTTTCTTTTTTTTTTTTTTTTTGCTCCTCGCATTTTTCACACCTTTTCATGCTCCTGGTCTTTTTTTTTTTTCTCCTCGCATTTTTCACACCTTTTCATGCTCCTGGTCTTTCTTTTTTTTTTTTTTTTCCTCGCATTTTTCACACCTTTTCATGCTCCTGGTCTTTTTTTTTTTTTTTGCTCCTCGCATTTTTCACACCTTTTCATGCTCCTCGCATTTTTCACACCTCTTCATGCTCCTCGCATTTTTCACAACTTTTCATGCTCGTCGCATTTTTCACACCTTTTCATGCTCCTGGTCTTTCTTTTTTTCTTTTTGCTCCTCGCATTTTTCACACCTTTTCATGCTCCTGGTCTTTTTTTTTTTTTGCTCCTCGCATTTTTCACACCTTTTCATGCTCCTGGTCTTTTTTTTTTTTTTGCTCCTCGCATTTTTCACACCTTTTCATGCTCCTGGTTTTTTTTTTTTTTGCTCCTCAAATTTTTCACACCTTTTCATCCTCCTCGCATTTTTCACACCTCTTCATGCTCCTCGCATTTTTCACAACTTTTCATGCTCGTCGCATTTTTCACACCTTTTCATGCTCCTGGTCTTTCTTTTTTTCTTTTTGCTCCTCGCATTTTTCACAGCTTTTCATGCTCCTGGTCTTTTTTTTTTCTTTTGCTCCTCGCATTTTTCACACCTTTTCATGCTCCTGGTCTTTTTTTTTTTTTTGCTCCTCGCATTTTTCACACCTTTTCATGTTCCTGGTCTCTTTTTTTTTTTTTTTTTTTCCTCGCATTTTTCACTCCTCTTCATGCTCCTCGCATTTTTCACAAATTTTCATACTCGGCGCATTTTTCACACCTTTTCAACTCCTCGTCTTTCTTTCTTTTTTTTTTTTTTTCTCCTCGCATTTTTCACACCTTTTCATGCTCCTGGTCTTTCTTTCTTTCTTTTTTTTTTTTTTTTTGCTCCTCGCATTTTTCACACCTTTTCATTCTCCTGGTCTTTTTTTTTTTTTTTTTTTCTCCTCGCATTTTTCCCACCTTTTCATGCTCCTGGTCTTTTTTTTTTTTTTTTTTTTCCTCGCATTTTTCACACCTTTTCATGCTCCTGGTCTTTTTTTTTTTTTTGCTCCTCGAATTTTTCACACCTTTTCATGCTCCTCGCATTTTTCACACCTATTCATGCTCCTCGCATTTTTCACAACTTTTCATGCTCGTCGCATTTTTCACACCTTTTCATGCTCCTGGTCTTTCTTTTTTTTTTTTTGCTCCTCGCATTTTTCACACCTTTTCATGTTCCTGGTCTTTATTTTTTTTTTTTTGCTCCTCGCATTGTTCACACCTTTTCATGCTAATGGTCTTTCTTTTTTTTTTTTTGCTCCTCGCATTTTTCACACCTTTTCATGCTCCTGGTCTTTCTTTTTTTTTTTTTTTTTTTCTCCTCGCATTTTTCACACATTTTCATGCTCCTGGTCTTTCTTTCTTTTTTTTTTTTTTTTTGCTCCTCGCATTTTTCACACCTTTTCGTGTTCCTGGTCTTTTTTTTTTTTTTTTTTCTCCTCGCATTTTTCACACCTTTCATGCTCCTGGTCTTTTTTTTTTTTTTTTTTTTTTTGCTCCTCGAATTTTTCACACCTTTTCATGCTCCTCGCATTTTTCACACCTCTTCATGCTCCTCGCATTTTTCACACATTTTCATGCTCCTGGTCTTTCTTTTTTTTTTTTTTTTTTTCTCCTCGCATTTTTCACACATTTTCATGCTCCTGGTCTTTCTTTTTTTTTTTTTTTTTTTCTCCTCGCATTTTTCACACATTTTCATGCTCCTGGTCTTTCTTTCTTTTTTTTTTTTTTTTTGCTCCTCGCATTTTTCACACCTTTTCATGTTCCTGGTCTTTTTTTTTTTTTTTGCTCCTCGCATTTTTCACACCTTTTCATGCTCCTGGTCTTTTTTTTTTTTTTGCTCCTCGCATTTTTCACACCTTTTCATGCTCCTGGTTTTTTTTTTTTTTTGCTCCTCAAATTTTTCACACCTTTTCATCCTCCTCGCATTTTTCACACCTCTTCATGCTCCTCGCATTTTTCACAACTTTTCATGCTCGTCGCATTTTTCACACCTTTTCATGCTCCTGGTCTTTCTTTTTTTTTTTTTGCTCCCCGCATTTTTCACACCTTTTCATGCTCCTGGTCTTTCTTTTTTTTTTTCTTTTTTTTGCTCCTCGAATTTTTCACATCTTTTCATGCTCCTCGCATTTTTCACACCTCTTCATGCTCCTCGCATTTTTCACAACTTTTCATGCTCGTCGCATTTTTCACACCTTTTCATGCTCCTGGTCTTTCTTTTTTTTTTTTTTGCTCCTCGCGTTTTTCACACCTTTTCATGCTCCTGGTCTTTTTTTTTTCTTTTGCTCCTCGCATTTTTCACACCTTTTCATGCTCCTGGTCTTTCTTTTTTTTTTTTTTTGCTCCTCGCATTTTTCACACCTTTTCATGCTCCTGGTCTTTCTTTCTTTCTTTTTTTTTTTTTTTTGCTCCTCGCATTTTTCACACCTTTTCATGCTCCTCGCATTTTTCACAACTTTTCATGCTCCTCGCATTTTTCACACCTTTTCTTGCTCCTGTTCTTTTTTTTTTTTTTTTTTTTTTTTGGTCCTCGCATTTTTCACACCTTTTCATGCTCCTGGTCTTTCTTTTTTTTTTTTTGCTCCTCGCATTTTTCACACCTTTTCATGTTCCTGGTCTTTTTTTTTTTTTTCCTCGCATTTTTCACACCTTTTCATGCTCCTGGTCTTTCTTTTTTTTTTTTTTTTGCTCCTCGCATTTTTCACACCTTTTCTTGCTCCTGGCCTTTTGTTTTTTTTTCTCCTCGCATTTTTCACACCTTTTCATGCTCCTGATCTTTTTTTTTTGGTTTTTTAGCTCCTCGCATTTTTCACACCTTTTCATGCTCCTGGTCTTTTTTTTTTTTTTTTTTTTTTTGCTCCTCGCATTTCTCACACCTTTTCATGCTCCTGGTTTTTTTTTTTTTTTGCTCCTCAAATTTTTCACACCTTTTCATCCTCCTCGCATTTTTCACAACTCTTCATGCTCCTCGCATTTTTCACAACTTTTCATGCTCGTCGCATTTTTCACACCTTTTCATGCTCCTGGTCTTTCTTTTTTTTTTTTTGCTCCTCGCATTTTTCACACCTTTTCATGCTCCTGGTCTTTTTTTTTTCTTTTGCTCCTCGCATTTTTCACACCTTTTCATGCTCCTGGTCTTTCTTTTTTTTTTTTTTTTTTTCTCTCCTCGCATTTTTCACACCTTTTCATGCTCCTGGTCTTTTTTTTTTTTTTTTTTTGCTCCTCGAATTTTTCACACCTTTTCATGCTCATCGCATTTTTCACACCTCTTCATGCTCCTCGCATTTTTCACAACTTTTCATGCTCGTCGCATTTTTCACACCTTTTCATGCTCCTGGTCTTTTTTTTTTTTTTTGCTCCTCGCATTTTTCACACCTTTTCATGCTCCTGGTCTTTTTTTTTTTTTTGCTCCTCGCATTTTTCACACCTTTTCATGCTCCTGGTCTTTTTTTTTTTTTTGCTCCTCGCATTTTTCACACCTTTTCATGCTCCTGGTCTTTTTTTTTTCTTTTGCTCCTCGCATTTTTCACACCTTTTCATGCTCCTGGTCTTTTTTTTTTTTTTGCTCCTCGCATTTTTCACACCTTTTCATGTTCCTGGTCTCTTTTTTTTTTTTTTTTTTTCCTCGCATTTTTCACTCCTCTTCATGCTCCTCGCATTTTTCACAACTTTTCATACTCGGCGCATTTTTCACACCTTTTCATGCTCCTGGTTTTCTTTTTTTTTTTTTTGCTCCCCACATTTTTCACACCTTTTCATGCTCCTGGTCTTTCTTTTTTTTTTTTTTTTTTTGCTCCTCGCATTTTTCACACCTTTTCATGTTCCTGGTCTTTTTTTTTTTTTTTTTTTTTTTGCTCCTCGCATTTTTCACACCTTTTCATGCTCCTGGTTTTTTTTTTTTTTTTTGCTCCTCGAATTTTTCACACCTTTTCATGCTCCTCGCATTTTTCACACCTCTTCATGCTCCTCGCATTTTTCACACATTTTCATGCTCCTCGCATTTTTCACACTTCTTCATGCTCCTCGCATTTTTCACAACTTTTCATGCTCGTCGCATTTTTCACACCTTTTCATGCTCCTCGTCTTTTACTTTTTTTTTTTTTTGCTCCTCACATTTTTCACACCTTTTCATGCTCCTCATATTGTTCACACCTTTTCCTGTTCCTCGTATTTTTCACACATTTTCATGCTCCTCGCATTTTTCACACCTTTTCATGCTCCACATCTTTTTCTTTTCTTTTTTTTTGCTCCTCGCATTTTTCACACGTTTTCATGCTCCTCGCATTTTTCACACCTTCATATGCTCCTCGTCTTATTTTTTTTTTTTCCTCCTCGCATTTTTCACACCTTCTCATGGTCCTCGTCTTTGTTTTTTTTTTTTGCTCCTTGCATTTTTCACACCTTTTCATGCTCCTTGCATTTTTCACACCTTTTCATGCTCCTCGTCTTTTTCTTTTTTTTTTTCTTCTCGCATTTTTCACACCTTTTCATGCTCCTTTCATTTTACACACCTTTTCATGCTCCTCGCATTTTTCAAACCTTTTCATGCTCCTCACATTTTTCACAGCTTTTCATTCTCCTCGCATTTTTCACACCTTTTCATGCTCCTCGCATTTTTCACACCTTTTCATGCTCCTCGTATTTTTGACAACTTTTCATGCTCCTCGAAATTTTCACACATTTTCATGCTCTTCATATTTTTCACACCTTTTCCTGATCCTTGCATTTTTCACACGTTTTCATGCTCCTCGCAATTTTCACACCTTTTCATGCTCTTCGTATTTTTCACACCTTTTCATGCACCTCGCATTTTTCACACCTTTTCATGCTCCTCGCATTTTTCACACCTTTTCATGCACCTTGCATTTTTCACACTTTTTCATGCTCCTCGTATTTTTCACACCTTTTCATGCACCTCGCATTTTTCACACCTTTTCATGCTCCTCGCATTTTTCACACCTTTTCATACTCCTTACATTTTACACACCTTTTCATGCTCCTCGACTTTTTTTTTTTGCTCCTCGCATTTTTCACACCTTTTCATGCACCTCGCATTTTTCACACCTTTTCATACTCCTTGCATTTTTCACACCTTTTCATGCACCTCGCATTTTTCACACCTTTTCATGCTCCTCGTATTTTTCACACCTTTTCATGCACCTCGCATTTTTCACACCTTTTCATGCTCCTCGCATTTTTCACACCTTTTCATGCACCTCACATTTTTCACACCTTTTCATGCTCCTCGCATTTTTCAGACCTTTTCATGCACCACGCATTTTTACACCTTTTCATGCTCCTTGTATTTTTTTTTTTTGCTCCTCGCATTTTTCACACATTTTCATGCTCCTTGCATTTTTCAAACCTTTTCATGCTCCTCGCATTTTTCACTCCTTTTCATGCTCCTGATTTTTTTTTTTTTTTTTGCTCCTCACATTTTTCACACCTTTTCATGCTCCTGGTCTTTTTTTTTTTTTTTTGCTCCTCGCATTTTTCACACCTTTTCATGCTCCTGGTCTTTTTTTTTTTTTTTTGCTCCTCGCATTTTTCACACCTTTTCATGCTCCTGGTCTCTTTTTTTTTTTTTTTTGCTCCTCGCATTTTTCACACCTCTTCATGCTCCTCGCATTTTTCACACCTTTTCATTCTCCTGGTCTTTCTTTTTTTTTTTTTTTTTTGCTCCTCGCATTTATCACACCTTTTCATGCTCCTGGTCTTTCTTTTTTTTTTTTTTTTGCTCCTCGCATTTTTCACACCGTTTCATGCTCCTCGCATTTTTCACAACTTTTCATGCTCGTCGCATTTTTCACACCTTTTCATGCTCCTGGTGTTTCTTTTTTTTTTTTTGCTCCTCGCATTTTTCACACCTTTTCATGTTCCTGGTCTTTTTTTTTTTTTTTTTTTTGCTCCTCGCATTTTTCACACCTTTTCATGCTAATGGTCTTTCTTTTTTTTTTTTTGCTCCTCGCATTTTTCACACCTTTTCAACTCCTCGTCTTTCTTTCTTTTTTTTTTTTTTCTCCTTGCATTTTTCACACCTTTTCATGCTCCTGGTCTTTCTTTCTTTCTTTTTTTTTTTTTTTTTGCTCCTCGCATTTTTCACACCTTTTCATGCTCCTGGTCTTTTTTTTTTTTCTCCTCGCATTTTTCACACCTTTTCATGCTCCTGGTCTTTCTTTTTTTTTTTTTTTTCCTCGCATTTTTCACACCTTTTCATGCTCCTGGTCTTTTTTTTTTTTTTTGCTCCTCGCATTTTTCACACCTTTTCATGCTCCTCGCATTTTTCACACCTCTTCATGCTCCTCGCATTTTTCACAACTTTTCATGCTCGTCGCATTTTTCACACCTTTTCATGCTCCTGGTCTTTCTTTTTTTCTTTTTGCTCCTCGCATTTTTCACACCTTTTCATGCTCCTGGTCTTTTTTTTTTTTTGCTCCTCGCATTTTTCACACCTTTTCATGCTCCTGGTCTTTTTTTTTTTTTTGCTCCTCGCATTTTTCACACCTTTTCATGCTCCTGGTTTTTTTTTTTTTTGCTCCTCAAATTTTTCACACCTTTTCATCCTCCTCGCATTTTTCACACCTCTTCATGCTCCTCGCATTTTTCACAACTTTTCATGCTCGTCGCATTTTTCACACCTTTTCATGCTCCTGGTCTTTCTTTTTTTCTTTTTGCTCCTCGCATTTTTCACAGCTTTTCATGCTCCTGGTCTTTTTTTTTTCTTTTGCTCCTCGCATTTTTCACACCTTTTCATGCTCCTGGTCTTTTTTTTTTTTTTGCTCCTCGCATTTTTCACACCTTTTCATGTTCCTGGTCTCTTTTTTTTTTTTTTTTTTTCCTCGCATTTTTCACTCCTCTTCATGCTCCTCGCATTTTTCACAAATTTTCATACTCGGCGCATTTTTCACACCTTTTCAACTCCTCGTCTTTCTTTCTTTTTTTTTTTTTTTCTCCTCGCATTTTTCACACCTTTTCTTGCTCCTGGTCTTTTTTTTTTTTTTTTTTTTTTTTTTTTTTGCTCCTCGCATTTTTCACACCTTTTCATGCTCCTGGTCTTTTTTTTTTTTTTTTTTCTCCTCGCATTTTTCACCCCTTTTCATGCTCCTGGTCTTTCTTTTTTTTTTTTTTTTCCTCGCATTTTTCACGCCTTTTCATGCTCCTGGTTTTTTTTTTTTTTTTGCTCCTCGAATTTTTCACACCTTTTCATGCTCCTCGCATTTTTCACACCTATTCATGCTCCTCGCATTTTTCACAACTTTTCATGCTCGTCGCATTTTTCACACCTTTTCATGCTCCTGGTCTTTCTTTTTTTTTTTTTGCTCCTCGCATTTTTCACACCTTTTCATGTTCCTGGTCTTTATTTTTTTTTTTTTGCTCCTCGCATTGTTCACACCTTTTCATGCTAATGGTCTTTCTTTTTTTTTTTTTGCTCCTCGCATTTTTCACACCTTTTCATGCTCCTGGTCTTTCTTTTTTTTTTTTTTTTTTTCTCCTCGCATTTTTCACACATTTTCATGCTCCTGGTCTTTCTTTCTTTTTTTTTTTTTTTTTGCTCCTCGCATTTTTCACACCTTTTCGTGTTCCTGGTCTTTTTTTTTTTTTTTTTTCTCCTCGCATTTTTCACACCTTTCATGCTCCTGGTCTTTTTTTTTTTTTTTTTTTTTTGCTCCTCGAATTTTTCACACCTTTTCATGCTCCTCGCATTTTTCACACCTCTTCATGCTCCTCGCATTTTTCACACATTTTCATGCTCCTGGTCTTTCTTTTTTTTTTTTTTTTTTTTCTCCTCGCATTTTTCACACATTTTCATGCTCCTGGTCTTTCTTTTTTTTTTTTTTTTTTTCTCCTCGCATTTTTCACACATTTTCATGCTCCTGGTCTTTCTTTCTTTTTTTTTTTTTTTTTGCTCCTCGCATTTTTCACACCTTTTCATGTTCCTGGTCTTTTTTTTTTTTTTTGCTCCTCGCATTTTTCACACCTTTTCATGCTCCTGGTCTTTCTTTTTTTTTTTTTTGCTCCTCGCATTTTTCACACCTTTTCATTCTCCTTGCATTTTTCACAACTTTTCATGCTCCTCGCATTTTTCACACCTTTTCATGCTCCTGGTCTTTTTTTTTTTTTTTTTTTTTTTGGTCCTCGCATTTTTCACACCTTTTCATGCTCCTGGTCTTTCTTTTTTTTTTTTTGCTCCTCGCATTTTTCACACCTTTTCATGTTCCTGGTCTTTTTTTTTTTTTCCTCGCATTTTTCACACCTTTTCATGCTCCTGGTCTTTCTTTTTTTTTTTTTGCTCCTCGCATTTTTCACACCTTTTCATGCTCCTGGTCTTTCTTTTTTTTTTTTTTTTGCTCCTCGCATTTTTCACACCTTTTCATGCTCCTGGCCTTTTGTTTTTTTTTCTCCTCGCATTTTTCACACCTTTTCATGCTCCTGATCTTTTTTTTTTGGTTTTTTAGCTCCTCGCATTTTTCACACCTTTTCATGCTCCTGGTCTTTTTTTTTTTTTTTTTTTTTGCTCCTCGCATTTCTCACACCTTTTCATGCTCCTGGTTTTTTTTTTTTTTTGCTCCTCAAATTTTTCACACCTTTTCATCCTCCTCGCATTTTTCACAACTCTTCATGCTCCTCGCATTTTTCACAACTTTTCATGCTCGTCGCATTTTTCACACCTTTTCATGCTCCTGGTCTTTCTTTTTTTTTTTTTGCTCCTCGCATTTTTCACACCTTTTCATGCTCCTGGTCTTTTTTTTTTCTTTTGCTCCTCGCATTTTTCACACCTTTTCATGCTCCTGGTCTTTCTTTTTTTTTTTTTTTTTTTTTTCCTCCTCGCTTTTTTCACTCCTTTTCATGCTCCTGGTCTTTTTTTTTTTTTTTTTTTGCTCCTCGAATTTTTCACACCTTTTCATGCTCATCGCATTTTTCACACCTCTTCATGCTCCTCGCATTTTTCACAACTTTTCATGCTCGTCGCATTTTTCACACCTTTTCATGCTCCTGGTCTTTTTTTTTTTTTTTGCTCCTCGCATTTTTCACACCTTTTCATGCTCCTGGTCTTTTTTTTTTTTTGCTCCTCGCATTTTTCACACCTTTTCATGCTCCTGGTCTTTTTTTTTTTTTTGCTCCTCGCATTTTTCACACCTTTTCATGCTCCTGGTTTTTTTTTTTTTTTGCTCCTCAAATTTTTCACACCTTTTCATCCTCCTCGCATTTTTCACACCTCTTCATGCTCCTCGCATTTTTCACAACTTTTCATGCTCGTCGCATTTTTCACACCTTTTCATGCTCCTGGTCTTTCTTTTTTTTTTTTTGCTCCTCGCATTTTTCACACCTTTTCATGCTCCTGGCCTTTCTTTTTTTTTTCTTTTTTTTGCTCCTCGAATTTTTCACATCTTTTCATGCTCCTCGCATTTTTCACACCTCTTCATGCTCCTCGCATTTTTCACAACTTTTCATGCTCGTCGCATTTTTCACACCTTTTCATGCTCCTGGTCTTTCTTTTTTTTTTTTTTGCTCCTCGCGTTTTTCACACCTTTTCATGCTCCTGGTCTTTTTTTTTTCTTTTGCTCCTCGCATTTTTCACACCTTTTCATGCTCCTGGTCTTTCTTTTTTTTTTTTTTTGCTCCTCGCATTTTTCACACCTTTTCATGCTCCTGGTCTTTCTTTCTTTCTTTTTTTTTTTTTTTTGCTCCTCGCATTTTTCACACCTTTTCATGCTCCTTGCATTTTTCACAACTTTTCATGCTCCTCGCATTTTTCACACCTTTTCATGCTCCTGGTCTTTTTTTTTTTTTTTTTTTTTTTGGTCCTCGCATTTTTCACACCTTTTCATGCTCCTGGTCTTTTTTTTTTTTTTTGCTCCTCGCATTTTTCACACCTTTTCATGCTCCTCGCATTTTTCACACCTCTTCATGCTCCTCGCATTTTTCACAACTTTTCATGCTCGTCGCATTTTTCACACCTTTTCATGCTCCTGGTCTTTCTTTTTTTTTTTTTGCTCCTCGCATTTTTCACACCTTTTCATGCTCCTGGTCTTTTTTTTTTCTTTTGCTCCTCGCATTTTTCACACCTTTTCATGTTCCTGGTCTCTTTTTTTTTTTTTTTTTTTCCTCGCATTTTTCACTCCTCTTCATGCTCCTCGCATTTTTCACAACTTTTCATACTCGGCGCATTTTTCACACCTTTTCATGCTCCTGGTCTTTCTTTTTTTTTTTTTTGCTCCCCACATTTTTCACACCTTTTCATGCTCCTGGTCTTTCTTCTTTTTTTTTTTTTTTTGCTCCTCGCATTTTTCACACCTTTTCATGTTCCTGGTCTTTTTTTTTTTTTTTTTTTGCTCCTCGCATTTTTCACACCTTTTCATGCTCCTGGTTTTTTTTTTTTTTTTTGCTCCTCGAATTTTTCACACCTTTTCATGCTCCTCGCATTTTTCACACCTCTTCATGCTCCTCGCATTTTTCACACATTTTCATGCTCCTCGCATTTTTCACACCTCTTCATGCTCCTCGCATTTTTCACAACTTTTCATGCTCGTCGCATTTTTCACACCTTTTCATGCTCCTCGTCTTTTACTTTTTTTTTTTTTTGCTCCTCACATTTTTCACACCTTTTCATGCTCCTCATATTGTTCACACCTTTTCCTGTTCCTCGTATTTTTCACACATTTTCATGCTCCTCGCATTTTTCACACCTTTTCATGCTCCACATCTTTTTCTTTTCTTTTTTTTTGCTCCTCGCATTTTTCACACGTTTTCATGCTCCTCGCATTTTTCACACCTTCATATGCTCCTCGTCTTATTTTTTTTTTTTCCTCCTCGCATTTTTCACACCTTCTCATGGTCCTCGTCTTTGTTTTTTTTTTTTGCTCCTTGCATTTTTCACACCTTTTCATGCTCCTTGCATTTTTCACACCTTTTCATGCTCCTCGTCTTTTTCTTTTTTTTTTTCTTCTCGCATTTTTCACACCTTTTCATGCTCCTTTCATTTTACACACCTTTTCATGCTCCTCGCATTTTTCAACCCTTTTCATGCTCCTCACATTTTTCACAGCTTTTCATTCTCCTCGCATTTTTCACACCTTTTCATGCTCCTCGTATTTTTGACAACTTTTCATGCTCCTCGAAATTTTCACACATTTTCATGCTCTTCATATTTTTCACACCTTTTCCTGATCCTTGCATTTTTCACACGTTTTCATGCTCCTCGCAATTTTCACACCTTTTCATGCTCTTCGTATTTTTCACACCTTTTCATGCACCTCGCATTTTTCACACCTTTTCATGCTCCTCGCATTTTTCACACCTTTTCATGCTCCTCTTCTTTTTCTTTCTTTTTTTTTCTTCTCGCATTTTTCACACCTTTTCATGCTCCTTGCATTTTACACACCTTTTCATGCTCCTCGCATTTTTCAAACCTTTTCATGCTCCTCACATTTTTCACAGCTTTTCATTCTCCTCGCATTTTTCACACCTTTTCATGCTCCTCGTATTTTTGACAACTTTTCATGCTCCTCGAAATTTTCACACATTTTCATGCTCTTCATATTTTTCACACCTTTTCCTGATCCTTGCATTTTTCACACGTTTTCATGCTCCTCGCAATTTTCACACCTTTTCATGCTCTTCGTATTTTTCACACCTTTTCATGCACCTCGCATTTTTCACACCTTTTCATGCTCCTCGCATTTTTCACACCGTTTCATGCTCCTCTTCTTTTTCTTTCTTTTTTTTTCTCCTCGCATTTTTCACACATTTTCATGCTCCTTGCATTTTACACAGCTTTTCATGCGCCTCGACTTTTTTTTTTTGCTCCTCGCATTTTTCACACCTTTTCATGCACCTCGCATTTTTCACACCTTTTCATACTCCTTGCATTTTTCACACCTTTTCATGCTCCTGGTCTTTCTTTTTTTTTTTTTGCTCCTCGCATTTTTCACACCTTTTCATGTTCCTGGTCTTTTTTTTTTTTTCCTCGCATTTTTCACACCTTTTCATGCTCCTGGTCTTTCTTTTTTTTTTTTTGCTCCTCGCATTTTTCACACCTTTTCATGCTCCTGGTCTTTCTTTTTTTTTTTTTTTTGCTCCTCGCATTTTTCACACCTTTTCATGCTCCTGGCCTTTTGTTTTTTATTCTCCTCGCATTTTTCACACCTTTTCATGCTCCTGATCTTTTTTTTTTGGTTTTTTAGCTCCTCGCATTTTTCACACCTTTTCATGCTCCTGGTCTTTTTTTTTTTTTTTTTTTTTGCTCCTCGCATTTCTCACACCTTTTCATGCTCCTGGTTTTTTTTTTTTTTTGCTCCTCAAATTTTTCACACCTTTTCATCCTCCTCGCATTTTTCACAACTCTTCATGCTCCTCGCATTTTTCACAACTTTTCATGCTCGTCGCATTTTTCACACCTTTTCATGCTCCTGGTCTTTCTTTTTTTTTTTTTGCTCCTCACATTTTTCACACCTTTTCATGCTCCTGGTCTTTTTTTTTTTTTTTGCTCCTCGCATTTTTCACACCTTTTCATGCTCCTGGTCTTTCTTTCTTTTTTTTTTTTTTTTTGCTCCTCGCATTTTTCACACCTTTTCATGCTCCTGGTCTTTTTTTTTTTTTTTTTTTGCTCCTCGAATTTTTCACACCTTTTCATGCTCATCGCATTTTTCACACCTCTTCATGCTCCTCGCATTTTTCACAACTTTTCATGCTCGTCGCATTTTTCACACCTTTTCATGCTCCTGGTCTTTTTTTTTTTTTTTGCTCCTCGCATTTTTCACACCTTTTCATGCTCCTGGTCTTTTTTTTTTTTTGCTCCTCGCATTTTTCACACCTTTTCATGCTCCTGGTCTTTTTTTTTTTTTTGCTCCTCGCATTTTTCACACCTTTTCATGCTCCTGGTTTTTTTTTTTTTTTGCTCCTCAAATTTTTCACACCTTTTCATCCTCCTCGCATTTTTCACACCTCTTCATGCTCCTCGCATTTTTCACAACTTTTCATGCTCGTCGCATTTTTCACACCTTTTCATGCTCCTGGTCTTTCTTTTTTTTTTTTTGCTCCTCGGATTTTTCACACCTTTTCATGCTCCTGGCCTTTCTTTTTTTTTTCTTTTTTTTGCTCCTCGAATTTTTCACATCTTTTCATGCTCCTCGCATTTTTCACACCTCTTCATGCTCCTCGCATTTTTCACAACTTTTCATGCTCGTCGCATTTTTCACACCTTTTCATGCTCCTGGTCTTTCTTTTTTTTTTTTTTGCTCCTCGCGTTTTTCACACCTTTTCATGCTCCTGGTCTTTTTTTTTTCTTTTGCTCCTCGCATTTTTCACACCTTTTCATGCTCCTGGTCTTTCTTTTTTTTTTTTTTTGCTCCTCGCATTTTTCACACCTTTTCATGCTCCTGGTCTTTCTTTCTTTCTTTTTTTTTTTTTTTTGCTCCTCGCATTTTTCACACCTTTTCATGCTCCTTGCATTTTTCACAACTTTTCATGCTCCTCGCATTTTTCACACCTTTTCATGCTCCTGGTCTTTTTTTTTTTTTTTTTTTTTTTGGTCCTCGCATTTTTCACACCTTTTCATGCTCCTGGTCTTTCTTTTTTTTTTTTTGCTCCTCGCATTTTTCACACCTTTTCATGTTCCTGGTCTTTTTTTTTTTTTTCCTCGCATTTTTCACACCTTTTCATGCTCCTGGTCTTTCTTTTTTTTTTTTTTTTGCTCCTCGCATTTTTCACACCTTTTCTTGCTCCTGGCCTTTTGTTTTTTTTTCTCCTCGCATTTTTCACACCTTTTCATGCTCCTGATCTTTTTTTTTTGGTTTTTTAGCTCCTCGCATTTTTCACACCTTTTCATGCTCCTGGTCTTTTTTTTTTTTTTTTTTTTTGCTCCTCGCATTTCTCACAACTTTTCATGCTCCTGGTTTTTTTTTTTTTTTGCTCCTCAAATTTTTCACACCTTTTCATCCTCCTCGCATTTTTCACAACTCTTCATGCTCCTCGCATTTTTCACAACTTTTCATGCTCGTCGCATTTTTCACACCTTTTCATGCTCCTGGTCTTTTTTTTTTTTTTTGCTCCTCGCATTTTTCACACCTTTTCATGCTCCTGGTCTTTTTTTTTTTTTTTTTTTTTTTCTCTCCTCGCATTTTTCACACCTTTTCATGCTCCTGGTCTTTTTTTTTTTTTTTTTTTGCTCCTCGAATTTTTCACACCTTTTCATGCTCATCGCATTTTTCACACCTCTTCATGCTCCTCGCATTTTTCACAACTTTTCATGCTCGTCGCATTTTTCACACCTTTTCATGCTCCTGGTCTTTTTTTTTTTTTTTGCTCCTCGCATTTTTCACACCTTTTCATGCTCCTGGTCTTTTTTTTTTTTTTGCTCCTCGCATTTTTCACACCTTTTCATGCTCCTGGTCTTTTTTTTTTTTTTGCTCCTCGCATTTTTCACACCTTTTCATGCTCCTGGTCTTTTTTTTTTCTTTTGCTCCTCGCATTTTTCACACCTTTTCATGCTCCTGGTCTTTTTTTTTTTTTTGCTCCTCGCATTTTTCACACCTTTTCATGTTCCTGGTCTCTTTTTTTTTTTTTTTTTTCCTCGCATTTTTCACTCCTCTTCATGCTCCTCGCATTTTTCACAACTTTTCATACTCGGCGCATTTTTCACACCTTTTCATGCTCCTGGTTTTCTTTTTTTTTTTTTTGCTCCCCACATTTTTCACACCTTTTCATGCTCCTGGTCTTTCTTTTTTTTTTTTTTTTTTTTGCTCCTCGCATTTTTCACACCTTTTCATGTTCCTGGTCTTTTTTTTTTTTTTTTTTTTTTGCTCCTCGCATTTTTCACACCTTTTCATGCTCCTGGTTTTTTTTTTTTTTTTTGCTCCTCGAATTTTTCACACCTTTTCATGCTCCTCGCATTTTTCACACCTCTTCATGCTCCTCGCATTTTTCACACATTTTCATGCTCCTCGCATTTTTCACACCTCTTCATGCTCCTCGCATTTTTCACAACTTTTCATGCTCGTCGCATTTTTCACACCTTTTCATGCTCCTCGTCTTTTACTTTTTTTTTTTTTTGCTCCTCACATTTTTCACACCTTTTCATGCTCCTCATATTGTTCACACCTTTTCCTGTTCCTCGTATTTTTCACACATTTTCATGCTCCTCGCATTTTTCACACCTTTTCATGCTCCACATCTTTTTCTTTTCTTTTTTTTTGCTCCTCGCATTTTTCACACGTTTTCATGCTCCTCGCATTTTTCACACCTTCATATGCTCCTCGTCTTATTTTTTTTTTTTCCTCCTCGCATTTTTCACACCTTCTCATGGTCCTCGTCTTTGTTTTTTTTTTTTGCTCCTTGCATTTTTCACACCTTTTCATGCTCCTTGCATTTTTCACACCTTTTCATGCTCCTCGTCTTTTTCTTTTTTTTTTTCTTCTCGCATTTTTCACACCTTTTCATGCTCCTTTCATTTTACACACCTTTTCATGCTCCTCGCATTTTTCAAACCTTTTCATGCTCCTCACATTTTTCACAGCTTTTCATTCTCCTCGCATTTTTCACACCTTTCATGCTCCTCGCATTTTTCACACCTTTTCATGCTCCTCGTATTTTTGACAACTTTTCATGCTCCTCGAAATTTTCACACATTTTCATGCTCTTCATATTTTTCACACCTTTTCCTGATCCTTGCATTTTTCACACGTTTTCATGCTCCTCGCAATTTTCACACCTTTTCATGCTCTTCGTATTTTTCACACCTTTTCATGCACCTCGCATTTTTCACACCTTTTCATGCTCCTCGCATTTTTCACACCTTTTCATGCACCTTGCATTTTTCACACTTTTTCATGCTCCTCGTATTTTTCACACCTTTTCATGCACCTCGCATTTTTCACACCTTTTCATGCTCCTCGCATTTTTCACACCTTTTCATACTCCTTACATTTTACACACCTTTTCATGCTCCTCGACTTTTTTTTTTTGCTCCTCGCATTTTTCACACCTTTTCATGCACCTCGCATTTTTCACACCTTTTCATACTCCTTGCATTTTTCACACCTTTTCATGCACCTCGCATTTTTCACACCTTTTCATGCTCCTCGTATTTTTCACACCTTTTCATGCACCTCGCATTTTTCACACCTTTTCATGCTCCTCGCATTTTTCACACCTTTTCATGCACCTCACATTTTTCACACCTTTTCATGCTCCTCGCATTTTTCAGACCTTTTCATGCACCACGCATTTTTACACCTTTTCATGCTCCTTGTATTTTTTTTTTTTGCTCCTCGCATTTTTCACACATTTTCATGCTCCTTGCATTTTTCAAACCTTTTCATGCTCCTCGCATTTTTCACTCCTTTTCATGCTCCTGATTTTTTTTTTTTTTTTGCTCCTCACATTTTTCACACCTTTTCATGCTCCTGGTCTTTTTTTTTTTTTTTTGCTCCTCGCATTTTTCACACCTTTTCATGCTCCTGGTCTTTTTTTTTTTTTTTTGCTCCTCGCATTTTTCACACCTTTTCATGCTCCTGGTCTCTTTTTTTTTTTTTTTTGCTCCTCGCATTTTTCACACCTCTTCATGCTCCTCGCATTTTTCACACCTTTTCATTCTCCTGGTCTTTCTTTTTTTTTTTTTTTTTTGCTCCTCGCATTTATCACACCTTTTCATGCTCCTGGTCTTTCTTTTTTTTTTTTTTTGCTCCTCGCATTTTTCACACCGTTTCATGCTCCTCGCATTTTTCACAACTTTTCATGCTCGTCGCATTTTTCACACCTTTTCATGCTCCTGGTGTTTCTTTTTTTTTTTTTGCTCCTCGCATTTTTCACACCTTTTCATGTTCCTGGTCTTTTTTTTTTTTTTTTTTTTGCTCCTCGCATTTTTCACACCTTTTCATGCTAATGGTCTTTCTTTTTTTTTTTTTGCTCCTCGCATTTTTCACACCTTTTCAACTCCTCGTCTTTCTTTCTTTTTTTTTTTTTTCTCCTTGCATTTTTCACACCTTTTCATGCTCCTGGTCTTTCTTTCTTTCTTTTTTTTTTTTTTTTTGCTCCTCGCATTTTTCACACCTTTTCATGCTCCTGGTCTTTTTTTTTTTTCTCCTCGCATTTTTCACACCTTTTCATGCTCCTGGTCTTTCTTTTTTTTTTTTTTTTCCTCGCATTTTTCACCCCTTTTCATGCTCCTGGTCTTTTTTTTTTTTTTTGCTCCTCGCATTTTTCACACCTTTTCTTGCTCCTGGTTTTTTTTTTTTTTTTTGCTCCTCGAATTTTTCACACCTTTTCATGCTCCTCGCATTTTTCACACCTCTTCATGCTCCTCGCATTTTTCACACATTTTCATGCTCCTCGCATTTTTCACACCTCTTCATGCTCCTCGCATTTTTCACAACTTTTCATGCTCGTCGCATTTTTCACACCTTTTCATGCTCCTCGTCTTTTACTTTTTTTTTTTTTTGCTCCTCACATTTTTCACACCTTTTCATGCTCCTCATATTGTTCACACCTTTTCCTGTTCCTCGTATTTTTCACACATTTTCATGCTCCTCGCATTTTTCACACCTTTTCATGCTCCACATCTTTTTCTTTTCTTTTTTTTTGCTCCTCGCATTTTTCACACGTTTTCATGCTCCTCGCATTTTTCACACCTTCATATGCTCCTCGTCTTATTTTTTTTTTTTCCTCCTCGCATTTTTCACACCTTCTCATGGTCCTCGTCTTTGTTTTTTTTTTTTGCTCCTTGCATTTTTCACACCTTTTCATGCTCCTTGCATTTTTCACACCTTTTCATGCTCCTCGTCTTTTTCTTTTTTTTTTTCTTCTCGCATTTTTCACACCTTTTCATGCTCCTTTCATTTTACACACCTTTTCATGCTCCTCGCATTTTTCAAACCTTTTCATGCTCCTCACATTTTTCACAGCTTTTCATTCTCCTCGCATTTTTCACACCTTTCATGCTCCTCGCATTTTTCACACCTTTTCATGCTCCTCGTATTTTTGACAACTTTTCATGCTCCTCGAAATTTTCACACATTTTCATGCTCTTCATATTTTTCACACCTTTTCCTGATCCTTGCATTTTTCACACGTTTTCATGCTCCTCGCAATTTTCACACCTTTTCATGCTCTTCGTATTTTTCACACCTTTTCATGCACCTCGCATTTTTCACACCTTTTCATGCTCCTCGCATTTTTCACACCTTTTCATGCACCTTGCATTTTTCACACTTTTTCATGCTCCTCGTATTTTTCACACCTTTTCATGCACCTCGCATTTTTCACACCTTTTCATGCTCCTCGCATTTTTCACACCTTTTCATACTCCTTACATTTTACACACCTTTTCATGCTCCTCGACTTTTTTTTTTTGCTCCTCGCATTTTTCACACCTTTTCATGCACCTCGCATTTTTCACACCTTTTCATACTCCTTGCATTTTTCACACCTTTTCATGCACCTCGCATTTTTCACACCTTTTCATGCTCCTCGTATTTTTCACACCTTTTCATGCACCTCGCATTTTTCACACCTTTTCATGCTCCTCGCATTTTTCACACCTTTTCATGCACCTCACATTTTTCACACCTTTTCATGCTCCTCGCATTTTTCAGACCTTTTCATGCACCACGCATTTTTACACCTTTTCATGCTCCTTGTATTTTTTTTTTTTGCTCCTCGCATTTTTCACACATTTTCATGCTCCTTGCATTTTTCAAACCTTTTCATGCTCCTCGCATTTTTCACTCCTTTTCATGCTCCTGATTTTTTTTTTTTTTTTGCTCCTCACATTTTTCACACCTTTTCATGCTCCTGGTCTTTTTTTTTTTTTTTTGCTCCTCGCATTTTTCACACCTTTTCATGCTCCTGGTCTTTTTTTTTTTTTTTTGCTCCTCGCATTTTTCACACCTTTTCATGCTCCTGGTCTCTTTTTTTTTTTTTTTTGCTCCTCGCATTTTTCACACCTCTTCATGCTCCTCGCATTTTTCACACCTTTTCATTCTCCTGGTCTTTCTTTTTTTTTTTTTTTTTTGCTCCTCGCATTTATCACACCTTTTCATGCTCCTGGTCTTTCTTTTTTTTTTTTTTTGCTCCTCGCATTTTTCACACCGTTTCATGCTCCTCGCATTTTTCACAACTTTTCATGCTCGTCGCATTTTTCACACCTTTTCATGCTCCTGGTGTTTCTTTTTTTTTTTTTGCTCCTCGCATTTTTCACACCTTTTCATGTTCCTGGTCTTTTTTTTTTTTTTTTTTTTGCTCCTCGCATTTTTCACACCTTTTCATGCTAATGGTCTTTCTTTTTTTTTTTTTGCTCCTCGCATTTTTCACACCTTTTCAACTCCTCGTCTTTCTTTCTTTTTTTTTTTTTTCTCCTTGCATTTTTCACACCTTTTCATGCTCCTGGTCTTTCTTTCTTTCTTTTTTTTTTTTTTTTTGCTCCTCGCATTTTTCACACCTTTTCATGCTCCTGGTCTTTTTTTTTTTTCTCCTCGCATTTTTCACACCTTTTCATGCTCCTGGTCTTTCTTTTTTTTTTTTTTTTCCTCGCATTTTTCACACCTTTTCATGCTCCTGGTCTTTTTTTTTTTTTTTGCTCCTCGCATTTTTCACACCTTTTCATGCTCCTCGCATTTTTCACACCTCTTCATGCTCCTCGCATTTTTCACAACTTTTCATGCTCGTCGCATTTTTCACACCTTTTCATGCTCCTGGTCTTTCTTTTTTTCTTTTTGCTCCTCGCATTTTTCACACCTTTTCATGCTCCTGGTCTTTTTTTTTTTTTGCTCCTCGCATTTTTCACACCTTTTCATGCTCCTGGTCTTTTTTTTTTTTTTGCTCCTCGCATTTTTCACACCTTTTCATGCTCCTGGTTTTTTTTTTTTTTGCTCCTCAACTTTTTCACACCTTTTCATCCTCCTCGCATTTTTCACACCTCTTCATGCTCCTCGCATTTTTCACAACTTTTCATGCTCGTCGCATTTTTCACACCTTTTCATGCTCCTGGTCTTACTTTTTTTCTTTTTGCTCCTCGCATTTTTCACAGCTTTTCATGCTCCTGGTCTTTTTTTTTTCTTTTGCTCCTCGCATTTTTCACACCTTTTCATGCTCCTGGTCTTTTTTTTTTTTTTGCTCCTCGCTTTTTTCACCCCTTTTCATGTTCCTGGTCTCTTTTTTTTTTTTTTTTTCTCCTCGCATTTTTCACTCCTCTTCATGCTCCTCGCATTTTTCACAAATTTTCATACTCGGCGCATTTTTCACACCTTTTCATGCTCCTGGTTTTCTTTTTTTTTTTTTTGCTCCCCACATTTTTCACACCTTTTCATGCTCCTGGTCTTTCTTTTTTTTTTTTTTTTTTTGCTCCTCGCATTTTTCACACCTTTTCATGTTCCTGGTCTTTTTTTTTTTTTTTTTTTTTTGCTCCTCGCATTTTTCACACCTTTTCATGCTCCTGGTTTTTTTTTTTTTTTTTGCTCCTCGAATTTTTCACACCTTTTCATGCTCCTCGCATTTTTCACACCTCTTCATGCTCCTCGCATTTTTCACACATTTTCATGCTCCTCGCATTTTTCACACCTCTTCATGCTCCTCGCATTTTTCACAACTTTTCATGCTCGTCGCATTTTTCACACCTTTTCATGCTCCTCGTCTTTTACTTTTTTTTTTTTTTGCTCCTCACATTTTTCACACCTTTTCATGCTCCTCATATTGTTCACACCTTTTCCTGTTCCTCGTATTTTTCACACATTTTCATGCTCCTCGCATTTTTCACACCTTTTCATGCTCCACATCTTTTTCTTTTCTTTTTTTTTGCTCCTCGCATTTTTCACACGTTTTCATGCTCCTCGCATTTTTCACACCTTCATATGCTCCTCGTCTTATTTTTTTTTTTCCTCCTCGCATTTTTCACACCTTCTCATGGTCCTCGTCTTTGTTTTTTTTTTTTGCTCCTTGCATTTTTCACACCTTTTCATGCTCCTTGCATTTTTCACACCTTTTCATGCTCCTCGTCTTTTTCTTTTTTTTTTTCTTCTCGCATTTTTCACACCTTTTCATGCTCCTTTCATTTTACACACCTTTTCATGCTCCTCGCATTTTTCAAACATTTTCATGCTCCTCACATTTTTCACAGCTTTTCATTCTCCTCGCATTTTTCACACCTTTTCATGCTCCTCGCATTTTTCACACCTTTTCATGCTCCTCGTATTTTTGACAACTTTTCATGCTCCTCGAAATTTTCACACATTTTCATGCTCTTCATATTTTTCACACCTTTTCCTGATCCTTGCATTTTTCACACGTTTTCATGCTCCTCGCAATTTTCACACCTTTTCATGCTCTTCGTATTTTTCACACCTTTTCATGCACCTCGCATTTTTCACACCTTTTCATGCTCCTGGTCTTTTTTTTTTTTTTTTTTTGCTCCTCGAATTTTTCACACCTTTTCATGCTCATCGCATTTTTCACACCTCTTCATGCTCCTCGCATTTTTCACAACTTTTCATGCTCGTCGCATTTTTCACACCTTTTCATGCTCCTGGTCTTTTTTTTTTTTTTTGCTCCTCGCATTTTTCACACCTTTTCATGCTCCTGGTCTTTTTTTTTTTTTGCTCCTCGCATTTTTCACACCTTTTCATGCTCCTGGTCTTTTTTTTTTTTTTGCTCCTCGCATTTTTCACACCTTTTCATGCTCCTGGTTTTTTTTTTTTTTTGCTCCTCAAATTTTTCACACCTTTTCATCCTCCTCGCATTTTTCACACCTCTTCATGCTCCTCGCATTTTTCACAACTTTTCATGCTCGTCGCATTTTTCACACCTTTTCATGCTCCTGGTCTTTCTTTTTTTTTTTTTGCTCCTCGGATTTTTCACACCTTTTCATGCTCCTGGCCTTTCTTTTTTTTTTCTTTTTTTTGCTCCTCGAATTTTTCACATCTTTTCATGCTCCTCGCATTTTTCACACCTCTTCATGCTCCTCGCATTTTTCACAACTTTTCATGCTCGTCGCATTTTTCACACCTTTTCATGCTCCTGGTCTTTCTTTTTTTTTTTTTTGCTCCTCGCGTTTTTCACACCTTTTCATGCTCCTGGTCTTTTTTTTTTCTTTTGCTCCTCGCATTTTTCACACCTTTTCATGCTCCTGGTCTTTCTTTTTTTTTTTTTTTGCTCCTCGCATTTTTCACACCTTTTCATGCTCCTGGTCTTTCTTTCTTTCTTTTTTTTTTTTTTTTGCTCCTCGCATTTTTCACACCTTTTCATGCTCCTTGCATTTTTCACAACTTTTCATGCTCCTCGCATTTTTCACACCTTTTCATGCTCCTGGTCTTTTTTTTTTTTTTTTTTTTTTTGGTCCTCGCATTTTTCACACCTTTTCATGCTCCTGGTCTTTCTTTTTTTTTTTTTGCTCCTCGCATTTTTCACACCTTTTCATGTTCCTGGTCTTTTTTTTTTTTTTCCTCGCATTTTTCACACCTTTTCATGCTCCTGGTCTTTCTTTTTTTTTTTTTTTTGCTCCTCGCATTTTTCACACCTTTTCTTGCTCCTGGCCTTTTGTTTTTTTTTCTCCTCGCATTTTTCACACCTTTTCATGCTCCTGATCTTTTTTTTTTGGTTTTTTAGCTCCTCGCATTTTTCACACCTTTTCATGCTCCTGGTCTTTTTTTTTTTTTTTTTTTTTTGCTCCTCGCATTTCTCACAACTTTTCATGCTCCTGGTTTTTTTTTTTTTTTGCTCCTCAAATTTTTCACACCTTTTCATCCTCCTCGCATTTTTCACAACTCTTCATGCTCCTCGCATTTTTCACAACTTTTCATGCTCGTCGCATTTTTCACACCTTTTCATGCTCCTGGTCTTTTTTTTTTCTTTTGCTCCTCGCATTTTTCACACCTTTTCATGCTCCTGGTCTTTCTTTTTTTTTTTTTTTTTTTCTCTCCTCGCATTTTTCACACCTTTTCATGCTCCTGGTCTTTTTTTTTTTTTTTTTTTGCTCCTCGAATTTTTCACACCTTTTCATGCTCATCGCATTTTTCACACCTCTTCATGCTCCTCGCATTTTTCACAACTTTTCATGCTCGTCGCATTTTTCACACCTTTTCATGCTCCTGGTCTTTTTTTTTTTTTTTGCTCCTCGCATTTTTCACACCTTTTCATGCTCCTGGTCTTTTTTTTTTTTTTGCTCCTCGCATTTTTCACACCTTTTCATGCTCCTGGTCTTTTTTTTTTTTTTGCTCCTCGCATTTTTCACACCTTTTCATGCTCCTGGTCTTTTTTTTTTCTTTTGCTCCTCGCATTTTTCACACCTTTTCATGCTCCTGGTCTTTTTTTTTTTTTTGCTCCTCGCATTTTTCACACCTTTTCATGTTCCTGGTCTCTTTTTTTTTTTTTTTTTTCCTCGCATTTTTCACTCCTCTTCATGCTCCTCGCATTTTTCACAACTTTTCATACTCGGCGCATTTTTCACACCTTTTCATGCTCCTGGTTTTCTTTTTTTTTTTTTTGCTCCCCACATTTTTCACACCTTTTCATGCTCCTGGTCTTTCTTTTTTTTTTTTTTTTTTTGCTCCTCGCATTTTTCACACCTTTTCATTTTCCTGGTCTTTTTTTTTTTTTTTTTTTTTTGCTCCTCGCATTTTTCACACCTTTTCATGCTCCTGGTTTTTTTTTTTTTTTTTGCTCCTCGAATTTTTCACACCTTTTCATGCTCCTCGCATTTTTCACACCTCTTCATGCTCCTCGCATTTTTCACACATTTTCATGCTCCTCGCATTTTTCACACCTCTTCATGCTCCTCGCATTTTTCACAACTTTTCATGCTCGTCGCATTTTTCACACCTTTTCATGCTCCTCGTCTTTTACTTTTTTTTTTTTTTGCTCCTCACATTTTTCACACCTTTTCATGCTCCTCATATTGTTCACACCTTTTCCTGTTCCTCGTATTTTTCACACATTTTCATGCTCCTCGCATTTTTCACACCTTTTCATGCTCCACATCTTTTTCTTTTCTTTTTTTTTGCTCCTCGCATTTTTCACACGTTTTCATGCTCCTCGCATTTTTCACACCTTCATATGCTCCTCGTCTTATTTTTTTTTTTTCCTCCTCGCATTTTTCACACCTTCTCATGGTCCTCGTCTTTGTTTTTTTTTTTTGCTCCTTGCATTTTTCACACCTTTTCATGCTCCTTGCATTTTTCACACCTTTTCATGCTCCTCGTCTTTTTCTTTTTTTTTTTCTTCTCGCATTTTTCACACCTTTTCATGCTCCTTTCATTTTACACACCTTTTCATGCTCCTCGCATTTTTCAAACCTTTTCATGCTCCTCACATTTTTCACAGCTTTTCATTCTCCTCGCATTTTTCACACCTTTCATGCTCCTCGCATTTTTCACACCTTTTCATGCTCCTCGTATTTTTGACAACTTTTCATGCTCCTCGAAATTTTCACACATTTTCATGCTCTTCATATTTTTCACACCTTTTCCTGATCCTTGCATTTTTCACACGTTTTCATGCTCCTCGCAATTTTCACACCTTTTCATGCTCTTCGTATTTTTCACACCTTTTCATGCACCTCGCATTTTTCACACCTTTTCATGCTCCTCGCATTTTTCACACCTTTTCATGCACCTTGCATTTTTCACACTTTTTCATGCTCCTCGTATTTTTCACACCTTTTCATGCACCTCGCATTTTTCACACCTTTTCATGCTCCTCGCATTTTTCACACCTTTTCATACTCCTTACATTTTACACACCTTTTCATGCTCCTCGACTTTTTTTTTTTGCTCCTCGCATTTTTCACACCTTTTCATGCACCTCGCATTTTTCACACCTTTTCATACTCCTTGCATTTTTCACACCTTTTCATGCACCTCGCATTTTTCACACCTTTTCATGCTCCTCGTATTTTTCACACCTTTTCATGCACCTCGCATTTTTCACACCTTTTCATGCTCCTCGCATTTTTCACACCTTTTCATGCACCTCACATTTTTCACACCTTTTCATGCTCCTCGCATTTTTCAGACCTTTTCATGCACCACGCATTTTTACACCTTTTCATGCTCCTTGTATTTTTTTTTTTTGCTCCTCGCATTTTTCACACATTTTCATGCTCCTTGCATTTTTCAAACCTTTTCATGCTCCTCGCATTTTTCACTCCTTTTCATGCTCCTGATTTTTTTTTTTTTTTTGCTCCTCACATTTTTCACACCTTTTCATGCTCCTGGTCTTTTTTTTTTTTTTTTGCTCCTCGCATTTTTCACACCTTTTCATGCTCCTGGTCTTTTTTTTTTTTTTTTGCTCCTCGCATTTTTCACACCTTTTCATGCTCCTGGTCTCTTTTTTTTTTTTTTTTGCTCCTCGCATTTTTCACACCTCTTCATGCTCCTCGCATTTTTCACACCTTTTCATTCTCCTGGTCTTTCTTTTTTTTTTTTTTTTTTGCTCCTCGCATTTATCACACCTTTTCATGCTCCTGGTCTTTCTTTTTTTTTTTTTTTGCTCCTCGCATTTTTCACACCGTTTCATGCTCCTCGCATTTTTCACAACTTTTCATGCTCGTCGCATTTTTCACACCTTTTCATGCTCCTGGTGTTTCTTTTTTTTTTTTTGCTCCTCGCATTTTTCACACCTTTTCATGTTCCTGGTCTTTTTTTTTTTTTTTTTTTTGCTCCTCGCATTTTTCACACCTTTTCATGCTAATGGTCTTTCTTTTTTTTTTTTTGCTCCTCGCATTTTTCACACCTTTTCAACTCCTCGTCTTTCTTTCTTTTTTTTTTTTTTCTCCTTGCATTTTTCACACCTTTTCATGCTCCTGGTCTTTCTTTCTTTCTTTTTTTTTTTTTTTTTGCTCCTCGCATTTTTCACACCTTTTCATGCTCCTGGTCTTTTTTTTTTTTCTCCTCGCATTTTTCACACCTTTTCATGCTCCTGGTCTTTCTTTTTTTTTTTTTTTTCCTCGCATTTTTCACACCTTTTCATGCTCCTGGTCTTTTTTTTTTTTTTTGCTCCTCGCATTTTTCACACCTTTTCATGCTCCTCGCATTTTTCACACCTCTTCATGCTCCTCGCATTTTTCACAACTTTTCATGCTCGTCGCATTTTTCACACCTTTTCATGCTCCTGGTCTTTCTTTTTTTCTTTTTGCTCCTCGCATTTTTCACACCTTTTCATGCTCCTGGTTTTTTTTTTTTTTTGCTCCTCGCATTTTTCACACCTTTTCATGCTCCTGGTCTTTTTTTTTTTTTTGCTCCTCGCATTTTTCACACCTTTTCATGCTCCTGGTTTTTTTTTTTTTGCTCCTCAAATTTTTCACACCTTTTCATCCTCCTCGCATTTTTCACACCTCTTCATGCTCCTCGCATTTTTCACAACTTTTCATGCTCGTCGCATTTTTCACACCTTTTCATGCTCCTGGTCTTTCTTTTTTTCTTTTTGCTCCTCGCATTTTTCACAGCTTTTCATGCTCCTGGTCTTTTTTTTTTCTTTTGCTCCTCGCATTTTTCACACCTTTTCATGCTCCTGGTCTTTTTTTTTTTTTTGCTCCTCGCATTTTTCACACCTTTTCATGTTCCTGGTCTCTTTTTTTTTTTTTTTTTTTCCTCGCATTTTTCACTCCTCTTCATGCTCCTCGCATTTTTCACAAATTTTCATACTCGGCGCATTTTTCACACCTTTTCATGCTCCTGGTTTTCTTTTTTTTTTTTTTGCTCCCCACATTTTTCACACCTTTTCATGCTCCTGGTCTTTCTTTTTTTTTTTTTTTTTTTGCTCCTCGCATTTTTCACACCTTTTCATGTTCCTGGTCTTTTTTTTTTTTTTTTTTTTTTTGCTCCTCGCATTTTTCACACCTTTTCATGCTCCTGGTTTTTTTTTTTTTTTTTGCTCCTCGAATTTTTCACACCTTTTCATGCTCCTCGCATTTTTCACACCTCTTCATGCTCCTCGCATTTTTCACACATTTTCATGCTCCTCGCATTTTTCACACCTCTTCATGCTCCTCGCATTTTTCACAACTTTTCATGCTCGTCGCATTTTTCACACCTTTTCATGCTCCTCGTCTTTTACTTTTTTTTTTTTTTGCTCCTCACATTTTTCACACCTTTTCATGCTCCTCATATTGTTCACACCTTTTCCTGTTCCTCGTATTTTTCACACATTTTCATGCTCCTCGCATTTTTCACACCTTTTCATGCTCCACATCTTTTTCTTTTCTTTTTTTTTGCTCCTCGCATTTTTCACACGTTTTCATGCTCCTCGCATTTTTCACACCTTCATATGCTCCTCGTCTTATTTTTTTTTTTCCTCCTCGCATTTTTCACACCTTCTCATGGTCCTCGTCTTTGTTTTTTTTTTTTGCTCCTTGCATTTTTCACACCTTTTCATGCTCCTTGCATTTTTCACACCTTTTCATGCTCCTCGTCTTTTTCTTTTTTTTTTTCTTCTCGCATTTTTCACACCTTTTCATGCTCCTTTCATTTTACACACCTTTTCATGCTCCTCGCATTTTTCAAACATTTTCATGCTCCTCACATTTTTCACAGCTTTTCATTCTCCTCGCATTTTTCACACCTTTTCATGCTCCTCGCATTTTTCACACCTTTTCATGCTCCTCGTATTTTTGACAACTTTTCATGCTCCTCGAAATTTTCACACATTTTCATGCTCTTCATATTTTTCACACCTTTTCCTGATCCTTGCATTTTTCACACGTTTTCATGCTCCTCGCAATTTTCACACCTTTTCATGCTCTTCTTATTTTTCACACCTTTTCATGCACCTCGCATTTTTCACACCTTTTCATGCTCCTCGCATTTTTCACACCTTTTCATGCACCTCGCATTTTTCACACTTTTTCATGCTCCTCGTATTTTTCACACCTTTTCATGCACCTCGCATTTTTCACACCTTTTCATGCTCCTCGCATTTTTCACACCTTTTCATACTCCTTACATTTTACACACCTTTTCATGCTCCTCGACTTTTTTTTTTTGCTCCTCGCATTTTTCACACCTTTTCATGCACCTCGCATTTTTCACACCTTTTCATACTCCTTGCATTTTTCACACCTTTTCATGCACCTCGCATTTTTCACACCTTTTCATGCTCCTCGTATTTTTCACACCTTTTCATGCACCTCGCATTTTTCACACCTTTTCATGCTCCTCGCATTTTTCACACCTTTTCATGCACCTCACATTTTTCATACCTTTTCATGCTCCTCGCATTTTTCAGACCTTTTCATGCACCACGCATTTTTACACCTTTTCATGCTCCTTGTATTTTTTTTTTTTGCTCCTCGCATTTTTCACACATTTTCATGCTCCTTGCATTTTTCAAACCTTTTCATGCTCCTCGCATTTTTCACTCCTTTTCATGCTCCTGATTTTTTTTTTTTTTTTGCTCCTCACATTTTTCACACCTTTTCATGCTCCTGGTCTTTTTTTTTTTTTTTTGCTCCTCGCATTTTTCACACCTTTTCATGCTCCTGGTCTTTTTTTTTTTTTTTGCTCCTCGCATTTTTCACACCTCTTCATGCTCCTCGCATTTATCACACCTTTTCATGCTCCTGGTCTTTCTTTTTTTTTTTTTTTGCTCCTCGCATTTTTCACACCGTTTCATGCTCCTCGCATTTTTCACAACTTTTCATGCTCGTCGCATTTTTCACACCTTTTCATGTTCCTGGTCTTTTTTTTTTTTTTTTTTTTGCTCCTCGCATTTTTCACACCTTTTCATGCTAATGGTCTTTCTTTTTTTTTTTTTGCTCCTCGCATTTTTCACACCTTTTCAACTCCTCGTCTTTCTTTCTTTTTTTTTTTTTTCTCCTTGCATTTTTCACACCTTTTCATGCTCCTGGTCTTTCTTTCTTTCTTTTTTTTTTTTTTTTTGCTCCTCGCATTTTTCACACCTTTTCATGCTCCTGGTCTTTTTTTTTTTGCTCCTCGCATTTTTCACACCTTTTCATGCTCCTGGTCTTTCTTTTTTTTTTTTTTTTCCTCGCATTTTTCACACCTTTTCATGCTCCTGGTCTTTTTTTTTTTTTTTGCTCCTCGCATTTTTCACACCTTTTCATGCTCCTCGCATTTTTCACACCTCTTCATGCTCCTCGCATTTTTCACAACTTTTCATGCTCGTCGCATTTTTCACACCTTTTCATGCTCCTGGTCTTTCTTTTTTTCTTTTTGCTCCTCGCATTTTTCACACCTTTTCATGCTCCTGGTCTTTTTTTTTTCTTTTGCTCCTCGCATTTTTCACACCTTTTCATGCTCCTGGTCTTTTTTTTTTTTTTTTGCTCCTCGCATTTTTCACACCTTTTCATGCTCCTGGTCTTTTTTTTTTTTTTGCTCCTCGCATTTTTCACACCTTTTCATGTTCCTGGTCTCTTTTTTTTTTTTTTTTTTTCCTCGCATTTTTCACTCCTCTTCATGCTCCTCGCATTTTTCACAACTTTTCATACTCGGCGCATTTTTCACACCTTTTCATGCTCCTGGTCTTTCTTTTTTTTTTTTTTGCTCCCCACATTTTTCACACCTTTTCATGCTCCTGGTCTTTCTTTTTTTTTTTTTTTTTTTGCTCCTCGCATTTTTCACACCTTTTCATGTTCCTGGTCTTTTTTTTTTTTTTTTTTTGCTCCTCGCATTTTTCACACCTTTTCATGCTCCTGGTTTTTTTTTTTTTTTTTGCTCCTCGAATTTTTCACACCTTTTCATGCTCCTCGCATTTTTCACACCTCTTCATGCTCCTCGCATTTTTCACACATTTTCATGCTCCTCGCATTTTTCACACCTCTTCATGCTCCTCGCATTTTTCACAACTTTTCATGCTCGTCGCATTTTTCACACCTTTTCATGCTCCTCGTCTTTTACTTTTTTTTTTTTGCTCCTCACATTTTTCACACCTTTTCATGCTCCTCATATTGTTCACACCTTTTCCTGTTCCTCGTATTTTTCACACATTTTCATGCTCCTCGCATTTTTCACACCTTTTCATGCTCCACATCTTTTTCTTTTCTTTTTTTTTGCTCCTCGCATTTTTCACACGTTTTCATGCTCCTCGCATTTTTCACACCTTCATATGCTCCTCGTCTTATTTTTTTTTTTTCCTCCTCGCATTTTTCACACCTTCTCATGGTCCTCGTCTCTGTTTTTTTTTTTTGCTCCTTGCATTTTTCACACCTTTTCATGCTCCTTGCATTTTTCACACCTTTTCATGCTCCTCGTCTTTTTCTTTTTTTTTTTCTTCTCGCATTTTTCACACCTTTTCATGCTCCTTTCATTTTACACACCTTTTCATGCTCCTCGCATTTTTCAAACCTTTTCATGCTCCTCACATTTTTCACAGCTTTTCATTCTCCTCGCATTTTTCACACCTTTTCATGCTCCTCGCATTTTTCACACCTTTTCATGCTCCTCGTATTTTTGACAACTTTTCATGCTCCTCGAAATTTTCACACATTTTCATGCTCTTCATATTTTTCACACCTTTTCCTGATCCTTGCATTTTTCACACGTTTTCATGCTCCTCGCAATTTTCACACCTTTTCATGCTCTTCGTATTGTTCACACCTTTTCATGCACCTCGCATTTTTCACACCTTTTCATGCTCCTCGCATTTTTCACACCTTTTCATGCTCCTCTTCTTTTTCTTTCTTTTTTTTTCTCCTCGCATTTTTCACACATTTTCATGCTCCTTGCATTTTACACACCTTTTCATGCTCCTCGACTTTTTTTTTTTGCTCCTCGCATTTTTCACACCTTTTCATGCACCTCGCATTTTTCACACCTTTTCATACTCCTTGCATTTTTCACACCTTTTCATGCTCCTCGCACTTTTCAAACTTTTTCATGCTCCTCGTATTTTTCACACCTTTTCATGCACCTCGCATTTTTCACACCTTTTCATGCTCCTCGCATTTTTCACAACTTTTCATGCTCGTCGCATTTTTCACACCTTTTCATGCTCCTCGTCTTTTACTTTTTTTTTTTTTGCTCCTCACATTTTTCACACCTTTTCATGCTCCTCATATTGTTCACACCTTTTCCTGTTCCTCGTATTTTTCACACATTTTCATGCTCCTCGCATTTTTCACACCTTTTCATGCTCCACATCTTTTTCTTTTCTTTTTTTTTGCTCCTCGCATTTTTCACACGTTTTCATGCTCCTCGCATTTTTCACACCTTCTCATGGTCCTCGTCTTTGTTTTTTTTTTTTGCTCCTTGCATTTTTCACACCTTTTCATGCTCCTTGCATTTTTCACACCTTTTCATGCTCCTCGTCTTTTTCTTTTTTTTTTTCTTCTCGCATTTTTCACACCTTTTCATGCTCCTTTCATTTTACACACCTTTTCATGCTCCTCGCATTTTTCAAACCTTTTCATGCTCCTCACATTTTTCACAGCTTTTCATTCTCCTCGCATTTTTCACACCTTTTCATGCTCCTCGCATTTTTCACACCTTTTCATGCTCCTCGTATTTTTGACAACTTTTCATGCTCCTCGAAATTTTCACACATTTTCATGCTCTTCATATTTTTCACACCTTTTCCTGATCCTTGCATTTTTCACACGTTTTCATGCTCCTCGCAATTTTCACACCTTTTCATGCTCTTCGTATTTTTCACACCTTTTCATGCACCTCGCATATTTCACACCTTTTCATGCTCCTCGCATTTTTCACACCTTTTCATGCTCCTCGTCTTTTTCTTTCTTTTTTTTTCTCCTCGCATTTTTCACACATTTTCATGCTCCTTGCATTTTACACACCTTTTCATGCTCCTCGACTTTTTTTTTTTCTCCTCGCATTTTTCACACCTTTTCATGCACCTTGCATTTTTCACACCTTTTCATACTCCTTGCATTTTTCACACCTTTTCATGCTCCTCGCACTTTTCAAACTTTTTCATGCTCCTCGTATTTTTCACACCTTTTCATGCACCTCGCATTTTTCACACCTTTTCATGCTCCTCGCATTTTTCACACCTTTTCATGCACCTCACATTTTTCACACCTTTTCATGCTCCTCGCATTTTTCAGACCTTTTCATGCACCACGCATTTTTACACCTTTTCATGCTCCTTGTATTTTTTTTTTTGCTCCTCGCATTTTTCACACCTCTTCATGCTCCTCGCATTTTTCACACCTTTTCAAGATCCTGGTCTTTCTTTTTTTTTTTTTTTTTTTTTGCTCCTCGCATTTATCACACCTTTTCATGCTCCTGGTCTTTCTTTTTTTTTTTTTTTGCTCCTCGCATTTTTCACACCGTTTCATGCTCCTCGCATTTTTCACAACTTTTCATGCTCGTCGCATTTTTCACACCTTTTCATGCTCCTGGTGTTTCTTTTTTTTTTTTTTGCTCCTCGCATTTTTCACACCTTTTCATGCTCCTGGTCTTTTTTTTTTTTTTTTGCTCCTCGCATTTTTCACACCTTTTCATGCTCCTGGTCTTTTTTTTTTTTTTGCTCCTCGCATTTTTCACACCTTTTCATGCTCCTGGTCTCTTTTTTTTTTTTTTTTTTTTTTGCTCCTCGCATTTTTCACACCTCTTCATGCTCCTCGCATTTTTCACACCTTTTCATGATCCTGGTCTTTCTTTTTTTTTTTTTTTTGCTCCTCGCATTTTTCACACCGTTTCATGCTCCTCGCATTTTTCACAACTTTTCATGCTCGTCGCATTTTTCACACCTTTTCATGCTCCTGGTGTTTCTTTTTTTTTTTTTGCTCCTCGCATTTTTCACACCTTTTCATGTTCCTGGTCTTTTTTTTTTTTTTTTTTTTTGCTCCTCGCATTTTTCACACCTTTTCATGCTAATGGTCTTTCTTTTTTTTTTTTGCTCCTCGCATTTTCACACCTTTTCAACTCCCCGTCTTTCTTTCTTTTTTTTTTTTTCTCCTTGCATTTTTCACACCTTTTCATGCTCCTGGTCTTTCTTTCTTTCTTTTTTTTTTTTTTTTTGCTCCTCGCATTTTTCACACCTTTTCATGCTCCTGGTCTTTTTTTTTTTTTTTTTCTCCTCGCATTTTTCACACCTTTTCATGCTCCTGGTCTTTCTTTTTTTTTTTTTTTCCTCGCATTTTTCACACCTTTTCATGCTCCTGGTCTTTTTTTTTTTTTTTTGCTCCTCAAATTTTTCACACCTTTTCATGCTCCTCGCATTTTTCACACCTCTTCATGCTCCTCGCATTTTTCACAACTTTTCATGCTCGTCGCATTTTTCACACCTTTTCATGCTCCTGGTCTTTCTTTTTTTTTTTTTTGCTCCTCGCATTTTTCACACCTTGTCATGTTCCTGGTCTTTTTTTTTTTTTTTTTTTTTTGCTCCTCGCATTTTTCACACCTTTTCATGCTCCTGGTCTTTCTTTTTTTTTTTTTTTTTTTGCTCCTCGCATTTTTCACACCTTTTCATGCTTCTGGTCTTTCTTTTTTTTTTTTTGCTCCTCGCATTTTTCACACCTTTTCATGCTAATGGTCTTTCTTTTTTTTTTTTTGCTCCTCGCATTTTTCACACCTTTTCATGCTCCTGGTCTTTCTTTTTTTTTTTTTTTTTTCTCCTCGCATTTTTCACACATTTTCATGCTCCTGGTCTTTCTTTCTTTTTTTTTTTTTTTTTGCTCCTCGCATTTTTCACACCTTTTCATGTTCCTGGTCTTTTTTTTTTTTTTTTTTTCTCCTCGCATTTTTCACACCTTTCATGCTCCTGGTCTTTTTTTTTTTTTTTTTTTTTTGCTCCTCGAATTTTTCACACCTTTTCATGCTCCTCGCATTTTTCACACCTCTTCATGCTCCTCGCATTTTTCACACATTTTCATGCTCCTCGCATTTTTCACACCTCTTCATGCTCCTCGCATTTTTCACAACTTTTCATGCTCGTCGCATTTCTCACACCTTTTCATGCTCCTGGTCTTTCTTTTTTTTTTTTTTGCTCCCCGCATTTTTCACACCTTTTCATGCTTCTGGTCTTTTTTTTTTTTTTTGCTCCCCGCATTTTTCACACCTTTTCATGCTCCTTGCATTTTTCACTTTTCATGCTCCTCCCTTTTTTCCCCCCTTTTCATGCTCCTGGTCTTTTTTTTTTTTTTTTTTTTTTTTTGCTCCTCGCATTTTTCACACCTTTTCATGCTCCTGGTCTTTCTTTTTTTTTTTTTTTTTTGCTCCTCGCATTTTTCACACCTTTTCATGCTTCTGGTCTTTCTTTTTTTTTTTTTGCTCCTCGCATTTTTCACACCTTTTCATGTTCCTGGTTTTTTTTTTTTTTTTTGCTCCTCAAATTTTTCACACCTTTTCATCCTCCTCGCATTTTTCACACCTCTTCATGCTCCTCGCATTTTTCACAACTTTTCATGCTCGTCGCATTTTTCACACCTTTTCATGCTCCTGGTCTTTCTTTTTTTTTTTTTGCTCCTCGCATTTTTCACACCTTTTCATGCTCCTGGTCTTTTTTTTTTCTTTTGCTCCTCGCATTTTTCACACCTTTTCATGCTCCTGGTCTTTCTTTCTTTTTTTTTTTTTTTGCTCCTCGCATTTTTCACACCTTTTCATGCTCCTCGTATTTTTCACACCTTTTCATGCACCTCGCATTTTTCACACCTTTTCATGCTCCTCGCATTTTTCACACCTTTTCATGCACCTTGCATTTTTCACACTTTTTCATGCTCCTCGTATTTTTCACACCTTTTCATGCACCTCGCATTTTTCACACCTTTTCATGCTCCTCGCATTTTTCCCACCTTTTCTTACTCCTTACATTTTACACACCTTTTCATGCTCCTCGACTTTTTTTTTTTGCTCCTCGCATTTTTCACACCTTTTCATGCACCTCGCATTTTTCACACCTTTTCATACTCCTTGCATTTTTCACACCTTTTCATGCACCTCGCATTTTTCACACCTTTTCATGCTCCTCGTATTTTTCACACCTTTTCATGCACCTCGCATTTTTCACACCTTTTCATGCTCCTCGCATTTTTCACACCTTTTCATGCACCTCACATTTTTCACACCTTTTCATGCTCCTCGCATTTTTCAGACCTTTTCATGCACCACGCATTTTTACACCTTTTCATGCTCCTTGTATTTTTTTTTTTTGCTCCTCGCATTTTTCACACATTTTCATGCTCCTTGCATTTTTCAAACCTTTTCATGCTCCTCGCATTTTTCACTCCTTTTCATGCTCCTGATTTTTTTTTTTTTTTTGCTCCTCACATTTTTCACACCTTTTCATGCTCCTGGTCTTTTTTTTTTTTTTTTGCTCCTCGCATTTTTCACACCTTTTCATGCTCCTGGTCTTTTTTTTTTTTTTTTGCTCCTCGCATTTTTCACACCTTTTCATGCTCCTGGTCTCTTTTTTTTTTTTTTTTGCTCCTCGCATTTTTCACACCTCTTCATGCTCCTCGCATTTTTCACACCTTTTCATTCTCCTGGTCTTTCTTTTTTTTTTTTTTTTTTGCTCCTCGCATTTATCACACCTTTTCATGCTCCTGGTCTTTCTTTTTTTTTTTTTTTTGCTCCTCGCATTTTTCACACCGTTTCATGCTCCTCGCATTTTTCACAACTTTTCATGCTCGTCGCATTTTTCACACCTTTTCATGCTCCTGGTGTTTCTTTTTTTTTTTTTGCTCCTCGCATTTTTCACACCTTTTCATGTTCCTGGTCTTTTTTTTTTTTTTTTTTTGCTCCTCGCATTTTTCACACCTTTTCATGCTAATGGTCTTTCTTTTTTTTTTTTTGCTCCTCGCATTTTTCACACCTTTTCAACTCCTCGTCTTTCTTTCTTTTTTTTTTTTTTTCTCCTTGCATTTTTCACACCTTTTCATGCTCCTGGTCTTTCTTTCTTTCTTTTTTTTTTTTTTTTTGCTCCTCGCATTTTTCACACCTTTTCATGCTCCTGGTCTTTTTTTTTTTTCTCCTCGCATTTTTCACACCTTTTCATGCTCCTGGTCTTTCTTTTTTTTTTTTTTTTCCTCGCATTTTTCACACCTTTTCATGCTCCTGGTCTTTTTTTTTTTTTTTGCTCCTCGCATTTTTCACACCTTTTCATGCTCCTCGCATTTTTCACACCTCTTCATGCTCCTCGCATTTTTCACAACTTTTCATGCTCGTCGCATTTTTCACACCTTTTCATGCTCCTGGTCTTTCTTTTTTTCTTTTTGCTCCTCGCATTTTTCACACCTTTTCATGCTCCTGGTCTTTTTTTTTTTTTGCTCCTCGCATTTTTCACACCTTTTCATGCTCCTGGTCTTTTTTTTTTTTTTGCTCCTCGCATTTTTCACACCTTTTCATGCTCCTGGTTTTTTTTTTTTTGCTCCTCAAATTTTTCACACCTTTTCATCCTCCTCGCATTTTTCACACCTCTTCATGCTCCTCGCATTTTTCACAACTTTTCATGCTCGTCGCATTTTTCACACCTTTTCATGCTCCTGGTCTTTCTTTTTTTCTTTTTGCTCCTCGCATTTTTCACAGCTTTTCATGCTCCTGGTCTTTTTTTTTTCTTTTGCTCCTCGCATTTTTCACACCTTTTCATGCTCCTGGTCTTTTTTTTTTTTTTGCTCCTCGCATTTTTCACACCTTTTCATGTTCCTGGTCTCTTTTTTTTTTTTTTTTTTTCCTCGCATTTTTCACTCCTCTTCATGCTCCTCGCATTTTTCACAAATTTTCATACTCGGCGCATTTTTCACACCTTTTCATGCTCCTGGTTTTCTTTTTTTTTTTTTTGCTCCCCACATTTTTCACACCTTTTCATGCTCCTGGTCTTTTTTTTTTTTTTTTTTTTTTTGCTCCTCCCTTTTTTCTCCCCTTTTCTTGTTCTTGGTTTTTTTTTTTTTTTTTTTTTTTTTTGCTCCTCGCATTTTTCACACCTTTTCATGCTCCTGGTTTTTTTTTTTTTTTTTGCTCCTCGAATTTTTCACACCTTTTCATGCTCCTCGCATTTTTCACACCTCTTCATGCTCCTCGCATTTTTCACACTTTTTCATGCTCCTCGCATTTTTCACACCTCTTCATGCTCCTCGCATTTTTCACAACTTTTCATGCTCGTCGCATTTTTCACACCTTTTCATGCTCCTCGTCTTTTACTTTTTTTTTTTTTTGCTCCTCACATTTTTCACACCTTTTCATGCTCCTCATATTGTTCACACCTTTTCCTGTTCCTCGTATTTTTCACACATTTTCATGCTCCTCGCATTTTTCACACCTTTTCATGCTCCACATCTTTTTCTTTTCTTTTTTTTTGCTCCTCGCATTTTTCACACGTTTTCATGCTCCTCGCATTTTTCACACCTTCATATGCTCCTCGTCTTATTTTTTTTTTTCCTCCTCGCATTTTTCACACCTTCTCATGGTCCTCGTCTTTGTTTTTTTTTTTTGCTCCTTGCATTTTTCACACCTTTTCATGCTCCTTGCATTTTTCACACCTTTTCATGCTCCTCGTCTTTTTCTTTTTTTTTTTCTTCTCGCATTTTTCACACCTTTTCATGCTCCTTTCATTTTACACACCTTTTCATGCTCCTCGCATTTTTCAAACATTTTCATGCTCCTCACATTTTTCACAGCTTTTCATTCTCCTCGCATTTTTCACACCTTTTCATGCTCCTCGCATTTTTCACACCTTTTCATGCTCCTCGTATTTTTGACAACTTTTCATGCTCCTCGAAATTTTCACACATTTTCATGCTCTTCATATTTTTCACACCTTTTCCTGATCCTTGCATTTTTCACACGTTTTCATGCTCCTCGCAATTTTCACACCTTTTCATGCTCTTCTTATTTTTCACACCTTTTCATGCACCTCGCATTTTTCACACCTTTTCATGCTCCTCGCATTTTTCACACCTTTTCATGCACCTCGCATTTTTCACACTTTTTCATGCTCCTCGTATTTTTCACACCTTTTCATGCACCTCGCATTTTTCACACCTTTTCATGCTCCTCGCATTTTTCACACCTTTTCATACTCCTTACATTTTACACACCTTTTCATGCTCCTCGACTTTTTTTTTTTGCTCCTCGCATTTTTCACACCTTTTCATGCACCTCGCATTTTTCACACCTTTTCATACTCCTTGCATTTTTCACACCTTTTCATGCACCTCGCATTTTTCACACCTTTTCATGCTCCTCGTATTTTTCACACCTTTTCATGCACCTCGCATTTTTCACACCTTTTCATGCTCCTCGCATTTTTCACACCTTTTCATGCACCTCACATTTTTCATACCTTTTCATGCTCCTCGCATTTTTCAGACCTTTTCATGCACCACGCATTTTTACACCTTTTCATGCTCCTTGTATTTTTTTTTTTTGCTCCTCGCATTTTTCACACATTTTCATGCTCCTTGCATTTTTCAAACCTTTTCATGCTCCTCGCATTTTTCACTCCTTTTCATGCTCCTGATTTTTTTTTTTTTTTTGCTCCTCACATTTTTCACACCTTTTCATGCTCCTGGTCTTTTTTTTTTTTTTTTGCTCCTCGCATTTTTCACACCTTTTCATGCTCCTGGTCTTTTTTTTTTTTTTTGCTCCTCGCATTTTTCACACCTCTTCATGCTCCTCGCATTTATCACACCTTTTCATGCTCCTGGTCTTTCTTTTTTTTTTTTTTTGCTCCTCGCATTTTTCACACCGTTTCATGCTCCTCGCATTTTTCACAACTTTTCATGCTCGTCGCATTTTTCACACCTTTTCATGTTCCTGGTCTTTTTTTTTTTTTTTTTTTTGCTCCTCGCATTTTTCACACCTTTTCATGCTAATGGTCTTTCTTTTTTTTTTTTTGCTCCTCGCATTTTTCACACCTTTTCAACTCCTCGTCTTTCTTTCTTTTTTTTTTTTTTCTCCTTGCATTTTTCACACCTTTTCATGCTCCTGGTCTTTCTTTCTTTCTTTTTTTTTTTTTTTTTGCTCCTCGCATTTTTCACACCTTTTCATGCTCCTGGTCTTTTTTTTTTTGCTCCTCGCATTTTTCACACCTTTTCATGCTCCTGGTCTTTCTTTTTTTTTTTTTTTTCCTCGCTTTTTTCACACCTTTTCATGCTTCTGGTCTTTTTTTTTTTTTTTGCTCCTCGCATTTTTCACACCTTTTCATGCTCCTCGCATTTTTCACACCTCTTCATGCTCCTCGCATTTTTCACAACTTTTCATGCTCGTCGCATTTTTCACACCTTTTCATGCTCCTGGTCTTTCTTTTTTTCTTTTTGCTCCTCGCATTTTTCACACCTTTTCATGCTCCTGGTCTTTTTTTTTTCTTTTGCTCCTCGCATTTTTCACACCTTTTCATGCTCCTGGTCTTTTTTTTTTTTTTTTGCTCCTCGCTTTTTTCACCCCTTTTCATGCTCCTGGTCTTTTTTTTTTTTTTGCTCCTCGCATTTTTCACACCTTTTCATGTTCCTGGTCTCTTTTTTTTTTTTTTTTTTTCCTCGCATTTTTCACTCCTCTTCATGCTCCTCGCATTTTTCACAACTTTTCATACTCGGCGCATTTTTCACACCTTTTCATGCTCCTGGTCTTTCTTTTTTTTTTTTTTGCTCCCCACATTTTTCACACCTTTTCATGCTCCTGGTCTTTCTTTTTTTTTTTTTTTTTTTGCTCCTCGCATTTTTCACACCTTTTCATGTTCCTGGTCTTTTTTTTTTTTTTTTTTTGCTCCTCGCATTTTTCACACCTTTTCATGCTCCTGGTTTTTTTTTTTTTTTTTGCTCCTCGAATTTTTCACACCTTTTCATGCTCCTCGCATTTTTCACACCTCTTCATGCTCCTCGCATTTTTCACACATTTTCATGCTCCTCGCATTTTTCACACCTCTTCATGCTCCTCGCATTTTTCACAACTTTTCATGCTCGTCGCATTTTTCACACCTTTTCATGCTCCTCGTCTTTTACTTTTTTTTTTTTGCTCCTCACATTTTTCACACCTTTTCATGCTCCTCATATTGTTCACACCTTTTCCTGTTCCTCGTATTTTTCACACATTTTCATGCTCCTCGCATTTTTCACACCTTTTCATGCTCCACATCTTTTTCTTTTCTTTTTTTTTGCTCCTCGCATTTTTCACACGTTTTCATGCTCCTCGCATTTTTCACACCTTCATATGCTCCTCGTCTTATTTTTTTTTTTTCCTCCTCGCATTTTTCACACCTTCTCATGGTCCTCGTCTCTGTTTTTTTTTTTTGCTCCTTGCATTTTTCACACCTTTTCATGCTCCTTGCATTTTTCACACCTTTTCATGCTCCTCGTCTTTTTCTTTTTTTTTTTCTTCTCGCATTTTTCACACCTTTTCATGCTCCTTTCATTTTACACACCTTTTCATGCTCCTCGCATTTTTCAAACCTTTTCATGCTCCTCACATTTTTCACAGCTTTTCATTCTCCTCGCATTTTTCACACCTTTTCATGCTCCTCGCATTTTTCACACCTTTTCATGCTCCTCGTATTTTTGACAACTTTTCATGCTCCTCGAAATTTTCACACATTTTCATGCTCTTCATATTTTTCACACCTTTTCCTGATCCTTGCATTTTTCACACGTTTTCATGCTCCTCGCAATTTTCACACCTTTTCATGCTCTTCGTATTGTTCACACCTTTTCATGCACCTCGCATTTTTCACACCTTTTCATGCTCCTCGCATTTTTCACACCTTTTCATGCTCCTCTTCTTTTTCTTTCTTTTTTTTTCTCCTCGCATTTTTCACACATTTTCATGCTCCTTGCATTTTACACACCTTTTCATGCTCCTCGACTTTTTTTTTTTGCTCCTCGCATTTTTCACACCTTTTCATGCACCTCGCATTTTTCACACCTTTTCATACTCCTTGCATTTTTCACACCTTTTCATGCTCCTCGCACTTTTCAAACTTTTTCATGCTCCTCGTATTTTTCACACCTTTTCATGCACCTCGCATTTTTCACACCTTTTCATGCTCCTCGCATTTTTCACAACTTTTCATGCTCGTCGCATTTTTCACACCTTTTCATGCTCCTCGTCTTTTACTTTTTTTTTTTTTGCTCCTCACATTTTTCACACCTTTTCATGCTCCTCATATTGTTCACACCTTTTCCTGTTCCTCGTATTTTTCACACATTTTCATGCTCCTCGCATTTTTCACACCTTTTCATGCTCCACATCTTTTTCTTTTCTTTTTTTTTGCTCCTCGCATTTTTCACACGTTTTCATGCTCCTCGCATTTTTCACACCTTTTCATGCTCCTCGTCTTTGTTTTTTTTTTTTGCTCCTTGCATTTTTCACACCTTTTCATGCTCCTTGCATTTTTCACACCTTTTCATGCTCCTCGTCTTTTTCTTTTTTTTTTTCTTCTCGCATTTTTCACACCTTTTCATGCTCCTTTCATTTTACACACCTTTTCATGCTCCTCGCATTTTTCAAACCTTTTCATGCTCCTCACATTTTTCACAGCTTTTCATTCTCCTCGCATTTTTCACACCTTTTCATGCTCCTCGCATTTTTCACACCTTTTCATGCTCCTCGTATTTTTGACAACTTTTCATGCTCCTCGAAATTTTCACACATTTTCATGCTCTTCATATTTTTCACACCTTTTCCTGATCCTTGCATTTTTCACACGTTTTCATGCTCCTCGCAATTTTCACACCTTTTCATGCTCTTCGTATTTTTCACACCTTTTCATGCACCTCGCATATTTCACACCTTTTCATGCTCCTCGCATTTTTCACACCTTTTCATGCTCCTCGTCTTTTTCTTTCTTTTTTTTTCTCCTCGCATTTTTCACACATTTTCATGCTCCTTGCATTTTACACACCTTTTCATGCTCCTCGACTTTTTTTTTTTCTCCTCGCATTTTTCACACCTTTTCATGCACCTTGCATTTTTCACACCTTTTCATACTCCTTGCATTTTTCACACCTTTTCATGCTCCTCGCACTTTTCAAACTTTTTCATGCTCCTCGTATTTTTCACACCTTTTCATGCACCTCGCATTTTTCACACCTTTTCATGCTCCTCGCATTTTTCACACCTTTTCATGCACCTCACATTTTTCACACCTTTTCATGCTCCTCGCATTTTTCAGACCTTTTCATGCACCACGCATTTTTACACCTTTTCATGCTCCTTGTATTTTTTTTTTTGCTCCTCGCATTTTTCACACCTCTTCATGCTCCTCGCATTTTTCACACCTTTTCAAGATCCTGGTCTTTCTTTTTTTTTTTTTTTTTTTTTGCTCCTCGCATTTATCACACCTTTTCATGCTCCTGGTCTTTCTTTTTTTTTTTTTTTGCTCCTCGCATTTTTCACACCGTTTCATGCTCCTCGCATTTTTCACAACTTTTCATGCTCGTCGCATTTTTCACACCTTTTCATGCTCCTGGTGTTTCTTTTTTTTTTTTTGCTCCTCGCATTTTTCACACCTTTTCATGCTCCTGGTCTTTTTTTTTTTTTTTTGCTCCTCGCATTTTTCACACCTTTTCATGCTCCTGGTCTTTTTTTTTTTTTTGCTCCTCGCATTTTTCACACCTTTTCATGCTCCTGGTCTCTTTTTTTTTTTTTTTTTTTTTTGCTCCTCGCATTTTTCACACCTCTTCATGCTCCTCGCATTTTTCACACCTTTTCATGATCCTGGTCTTTCTTTTTTTTTTTTTTTTGCTCCTCGCATTTTTCACACCGTTTCATGCTCCTCGCATTTTTCACAACTTTTCATGCTCGTCGCATTTTTCACACCTTTTCATGCTCCTGGTGTTTCTTTTTTTTTTTTTGCTCCTCGCATTTTTCACACCTTTTCATGTTCCTGGTCTTTTTTTTTTTTTTTTTTTTGCTCCTCGCATTTTTCACACCTTTTCATGCTAATGGTCTTTCTTTTTTTTTTTTGCTCCTCGCATTTTTCACACCTTTTCAACTCCCCGTCTTTCTTTCTTTTTTTTTTTTTCTCCTTGCATTTTTCACACCTTTTCATGCTCCTGGTCTTTCTTTCTTTCTTTTTTTTTTTTTTTTTGCTCCTCGCATTTTTCACACCTTTTCATGCTCCTGGTCTTTTTTTTTTTTTTTTTCTCCTCGCATTTTTCACACCTTTTCATGCTCCTGGTCTTTCTTTTTTTTTTTTTTTCCTCGCATTTTTCACACCTTTTCATGCTCCTGGTCTTTTTTTTTTTTTTTGCTCCTCAAATTTTTCACACCTTTTCATGCTCCTCGCATTTTTCACACCTCTTCATGCTCCTCGCATTTTTCACAACTTTTCATGCTCGTCGCATTTTTCACACCTTTTCATGCTCCTGGTCTTTCTTTTTTTTTTTTTGCTCCTCGCATTTTTCACACCTTGTCATGTTCCTGGTCTTTTTTTTTTTTTTTTTTTTTTGCTCCTCGCATTTTTCACACCTTTTCATGCTCCTGGTCTTTCTTTTTTTTTTTTTTTTTTTGCTCCTCGCATTTTTCACACCTTTTCATGCTTCTGGTCTTTCTTTTTTTTTTTTTGCTCCTCGCATTTTTCACACCTTTTCATGCTAATGGTCTTTCTTTTTTTTTTTTTGCTCCTCGCATTTTTCACACCTTTTCATGCTCCTGGTCTTTCTTTTTTTTTTTTTTTTTTCTCCTCGCATTTTTCACACATTTTCATGCTCCTGGTCTTTCTTTCTTTTTTTTTTTTTTTTTGCTCCTCGCATTTTTCACACCTTTTCATGTTCCTGGTCTTTTTTTTTTTTTTTTTTTCTCCTCGCATTTTTCACACCTTTCATGCTCCTGGTCTTTTTTTTTTTTTTTTTTTTTTGCTCCTCGAATTTTTCACACCTTTTCATGCTCCTCGCATTTTTCACACCTCTTCATGCTCCTCGCATTTTTCACACATTTTCATGCTCCTCGCATTTTTCACACCTCTTCATGCTCCTCGCATTTTTCACAACTTTTCATGCTCGTCGCATTTCTCACACCTTTTCATGCTCCTGGTCTTTCTTTTTTTTTTTTTTGCTCCCCGCATTTTTCACACCTTTTCATGCTTCTGGTCTTTTTTTTTTTTTTTTCTCCCCGCATTTTTCACACCTTTTCATGCTCCTTGCATTTTTCACTTTTCATGCTCCTCCCATTTTTCACACCTTTTCATGCTCCTGGTCTTTTTTTTTTTTTTTTTTTTTTTTGCTCCTCGCATTTTTCACCCCTTTTCATGCTCCTGGTCTTTCTTTTTTTTTTTTTTTTTTGCTCCTCGCATTTTTCACACCTTTTCATGCTTCTGGTCTTTCTTTTTTTTTTTTTGCTCCTCGCATTTTTCACACCTTTTCATGTTCCTGGTTTTTTTTTTTTTTTTTGCTCCTCAAATTTTTCACACCTTTTCATCCTCCTCGCATTTTTCACACCTCTTCATGCTCCTCGCATTTTTCACAACTTTTCATGCTCGTCGCATTTTTCACACCTTTTCATGCTCCTGGTCTTTCTTTTTTTTTTTTTGCTCCTCGCATTTTTCACACCTTTTCATGCTCCTGGTCTTTTTTTTTTCTTTTGCTCCTCGCATTTTTCACACCTTTTCATGCTCCTGGTCTTTCTTTCTTTTTTTTTTTTTTTGCTCCTCGCATTTTTCACACCTTTTCATGCTCCTGGTCTTTTTTTTTTTTTTGCTCCTCGAATTTTTCACACCTTTTCATGCTCCTCGCATTTTTCACACCTCTTCATGCTCCTCGCATTTTTCACACCTTTTCATGCTCCTGGTCTTTTTTTTTTTTTTTTTTTGCTCCTCGCATTTCTCACACCTTTTCATGCTCCTGGTTTTTTTTTTTTTTGCTCCTCAAATTTTTCACACCTTTTCATGCTCCTCGCATTTTTCACACCTCTTCATGCTCCTCGCATTTTTCACAACTTTTCATGCTCGTCGCATTTTTCACACCTTTTCATGCTCCTGGTCTTTTTTTTTTTTTTTGCTCCTCGCATTTTTCACACCTTTTCATGCTCCTGGTCTTTTTTTTTTTTTTGCTCCTCGCATTTTTCACACCTTTTCATGCTCCTGGTGTTTTTTTTTTTTTGCTCCTCGCATTTTTCACACCTTTTCATGCTCCTGGTTTTTTTTTTTTTTTGCTCCTCAAATTTTTCACACCTTTTCATCCTCCTCGCATTTTTCACACCTCTTCATGCTCCTCGCATTTTTCACAACTTTTCATGCTCGTCGCATTTTTCACACCTTTTCATGCTCCTGGTCTTTCTTTTTTTTTTTTTGCTCCTCGCATTTTTCACACCTTTTCATGCTCCTGGTCTTTTTTTTTTCTTTTGCTCCTCGCATTTTTCACACATTTTCATGCTCCTGGTATTTTTTTTTTTTTTTGCTCCTCGCATTTTTCACACCTCTTCATGCTCCTCGCATTTTTCACAACTTTTCATATTCGTCGCATTTTTCACACCTTTTCATGCTCCTGGTCTTTCTTTTTTTTTTTTTTGCTCCCCACATTTTTCACACCTTTTCATGCTCCTGATCTTTCTTTTTTTTTTTTTTTTTTTGCTCCTCGCATTTTTCACACCTTTTCATGTTCCTCGTCTCTTTTTTTTTTTTTGCTCCTCGCATTTTTCACACCTTTTCATGCTCCTGGTCTTTTTTTTTTTTTTTTGCTTCTCGCATTTTTCACACCTTTTCATGCTCCTGGTCTTTTTTTTTTTTTTGCTCCTCGCATTTTTCACACATTTTCATGCTCCTGGTCTTTCTTTTTTTTTTTTTTGCTCCTCGCATTTTTCACACCTTTTCATGCTCCTGGTCTTTCTTTATTTTTTTTTGCTCCTCGCATTTTTCACACCTTTTCATGCTCCTGGTCTTTCTTTATTTTTTTTTTTTTTTTGCTCCTCGAATTTTTCACATCTTTTCATGCTCCTCGCATTTTTCACACCTTTTCATACTCCTGGTCTTTCTTTCTTTCTTTTTTTTTTTTTTTTGCTCCTCGCATTTTTCACACCTTTTCATGCTCCTGGTATTTTTTTTTTTTTTTTTTGCTCCTCGAATTTTTCACACCTTTTCATGCTCCTGGTCTTTCTTTCTTTCTTTTTTTTTCTTTTTTGCTCCTCGCATTTTTCACACCTTTTCATGCTCCTTGCATTTTTCACAACTTTTCATGCTCCTCGCATTTTTCACACCTTTTCATGCTCCTTGCATTTTTCACACCTTTTCATGCTCCTTGCATTTTTCACACCTTTTCATGCTCCTCGTCTTTTTCTTTTTTTTTTTCTTCTCGCATTTTTCACACCTTTTCATGCTCCTTTCATTTTACACACCTTTTCATGCTCCTCGCATTTTTCAAACCTTTTCATGCTCCTCACATTTTTCACAGCTTTTCATTCTCCTCGCATTTTTCACACCTTTTCATGCTCCTCGCATTTTTCACACCTTTTCATGCTCCTCGTATTTTTGACAACTTTTCATGCTCCTCGAAATTTTCACACATTTTCATGCTCTTCATATTTTTCACACCTTTTCCTGATCCTTGCATTTTTCACACGTTTTCATGCTCCTCGCAATTTTCACACCTTTTCATGCTCTTCGTATTTTTCACACCTTTTCATGCACCTCGCATATTTCACACCTTTTCATGCTCCTCGCATTTTTCACACCTTTTCATGCTCCTCGTCTTTTTCTTTCTTTTTTTTTCTCCTCGCATTTTTCACACATTTTCATGCTCCTTGCATTTTACACACCTTTTCATGCTCCTCGACTTTTTTTTTTTCTCCTCGCATTTTTCACACCTTTTCATGCACCTCGCATTTTTCACACCTTTTCATACTCCTTGCATTTTTCACACCTTTTCATGCTCCTCGCACTTTTCAAACTTTTTCATGCTCCTCGTATTTTTCACACCTTTTCATGCACCTCGCATTTTTCACACCTTTTCATGCTCCTCGCATTTTTCACACCTTTTCATGCACCTCACATTTTTCACACCTTTTCATGCTCCTCGCATTTTTCAGACCTTTTCATGCACCACGCATTTTTACACCTTTTCATGCTCCTTGTATTTTTTTTTTTGCTCCTCGCATTTTTCACACCTTTTCATGCTCCTCGCATTTTTCACACCTTTTCATGATCCTGGTCTTTCTTTTTTTTTTTTTTTTTTTTTGCTCCTCGCATTTATCACACCTTTTCATGCTCCTGGTCTTTCTTTTTTTTTTTTTTTGCTCCTCGCATTTTTCACACCGTTTCATGCTCCTCGCATTTTTCACAACTTTTCATGCTCGTCGCATTTTTCACACCTTTTCATGCTCCTGGTGTTTCTTTTTTTTTTTTTGCTCCTCGCATTTTTCACACCTTTTCATGCTCCTGGTCTTTTTTTTTTTTTTTTGCTCCTCGCATTTTTCACACCTTTTCATGCTCCTGGTCTTTTTTTTTTTTTTGCTCCTCGCATTTTTCACACCTTTTCATGCTCCTGGTCTCTTTTTTTTTTTTTTTTTTTTTTTTGCTCCTCGCATTTTTCACACCTCTTCATGCTCCTCGCATTTTTCACACCTTTTCATGATCCTGGTCTTTCTTTTTTTTTTTTTTTTTTTTGGTCCTCGCATTTATCACGCCTTTTCATGCTCCTGGTCTTTCTTTTTTTTTTTTTTTTGCTCCTCGCATTTTTCACACCGTTTCATGCTCCTCGCATTTTTCACAACTTTTCATGCTCGTCGCATTTTTCACACCTTTTCATGCTCCTGGTGTTTCTTTTTTTTTTTTTGCTCCTCGCATTTTTCACACCTTTTCATGTTCCTGGTCTTTTTTTTTTTTTTTTTTTGCTCCTCGCATTTTTCACACCTTTTCATGCTAATGGTCTTTCTTTTTTTTTTTTGCTCCTCGCATTTTTCACACCTTTTCAACTCCTCGTCTTTCTTTCTTTTTTTTTTTTTTCTCCTTGCATTTTTCACACCTTTTCATGCTCCTGGTCTTTCTTTCTTTCTTTTTTTTTTTTTTTTTGCTCCTCGCATTTTTCACACCTTTTCATGCTCCTGGTCTTTCTTTTTTTTTTTTTTTGCTCCTCGCATTTTTCACACCGTTTCATGCTCCTCGCATTTTTCACAACTTTTCATGCTCGTCGCATTTTTCACACCTTTTCATGCTCCTGGTGTTTCTTTTTTTTTTTTTGCTCCTCGCATTTTTCACACCTTTTCATGCTCCTGGTCTTTTTTTTTTTTTTTTGCTCCTCGCATTTTTCACACCTTTTCATGCTCCTGGTCTTTTTTTTTTTTTTGCTCCTCGCATTTTTCACACCTTTTCATGCTCCTGGTCTTTCTTTTTTTTTTTTTTTTGCTCCTCGCATTTTTCACACCGTTTCATGCTCCTCGCATTTTTCACAACTTTTCATGCTCGTCGCATTTTTCACACCTTTTCATGCTCCTGGTGTTTCTTTTTTTTTTTTTGCTCCTCGCATTTTTCACACCTTTTCATGTTCCTGGTCTTTTTTTTTTTTTTTTTTTTGCTCCTCGCATTTTTCACACCTTTTCATGCTAATGGTCTTTCTTTTTTTTTTTTGCTCCTCGCATTTTTCACACCTTTTCAACTCCTCGTCTTTCTTTCTTTTTTTTTTTTTTCTCCTTGCATTTTTCACACCTTTTCATGCTCCTGGTCTTTCTTTCTTTCTTTTTTTTTTTTTTTTTGCTCCTCGCATTTTTCACACCTTTTCATGCTCCTGGTCTTTTTTTTTTTTTTTTGCTCCTCGCATTTTTCACACCTTTTCATGCTCCTGGTCTTTCTTTTTTTTTTTTTTTCCTCGCATTTTTCACACCTTTTCATGCTCCTGGTCTTTTTTTTTTTTTTTGCTCCTCAAATTTTTCACACCTTTTCATGCTCCTCGCATTTTTCACACCTCTTCATGCTCCTCGCATTTTTCACAACTTTTCATGCTCGTCGCATTTTTCACACCTTTTCATGCTCCTGGTCTTTCTTTTTTTTTTTTTGCTCCTCGCATTTTTCACACCTTGTCATGTTCCTGGTCTTTTTTTTTTTTTTTTTTTTTTGCTCCTCGCATTTTTCACACCTTTTCATGCTCCTGGTCTTTCTTTTTTTTTTTTTTTTTTTGCTCCTCGCATTTTTCACACCTTTTCATGCTTCTGGTCTTTCTTTTTTTTTTTTTGCTCCTCGCATTTTTCACACCTTTTCATGCTAATGGTCTTTCTTTTTTTTTTTTTGCTCCTCGCATTTTTCACACCTTTTCATGCTCCTGGTCTTTCTTTTTTTTTTTTTTTTTTCTCCTCGCATTTTTCACACATTTTCATGCTCCTGGTCTTTCTTTCTTTTTTTTTTTTTTTTTGCTCCTCGCATTTTTCACACCTTTTCATGTTCCTGGTCTTTTTTTTTTTTTTTTTTTCTCCTCGCATTTTTCACACCTTTCATGCTCCTGGTCTTTTTTTTTTTTTTTTTTTTTTTGCTCCTCGAATTTTTCACACCTTTTCATGCTCCTCGCATTTTTCACACCTCTTCATGCTCCTCGCATTTTTCACACATTTTCATGCTCCTCGCATTTTTCACACCTCTTCATGCTCCTCGCATTTTTCACAACTTTTCATGCTCGTCGCATTTCTCACACCTTTTCATGCTCCTGGTCTTTCTTTTTTTTTTTTTTGCTCCCCGCATTTTTCACACCTTTTCATGCTTCTGGTCTTTTTTTTTTTTTTTGCTCCCCGCATTTTTCACACCTTTTCATGCTCCTTGCATTTTTCACCCCTTTTCATGCTCCTCCCTTTTTTCACCCCTTTTCATGCTCCTGGTCTTTTTTTTTTTTTTTTTTTTTTTTGCTCCTCGCATTTTTCACACCTTTTCATGCTCCTGGTCTTTCTTTTTTTTTTTTTTTTTTGCTCCTCGCATTTTTCACACCTTTTCATGCTTCTGGTCTTTCTTTTTTTTTTTTTGCTCCTCGCATTTTTCACACCTTTTCATGTTCCTGGTTTTTTTTTTTTTTTTTGCTCCTCAAATTTTTCACACCTTTTCATCCTCCTCGCATTTTTCACACCTCTTCATGCTCCTCGCATTTTTCACAACTTTTCATGCTCGTCGCATTTTTCACACCTTTTCATGCTCCTGGTCTTTCTTTTTTTTTTTTTGCTCCTCGCATTTTTCACACCTTTTCATGCTCCTGGTCTTTTTTTTTTCTTTTGCTCCTCGCATTTTTCACACCTTTTCATGCTCCTGGTCTTTCTTTCTTTTTTTTTTTTTTTGCTCCTCGCATTTTTCACACCTTTTCATGCTCCTGGTCTTTTTTTTTTTTTGCTCCTCGAATTTTTCACACCTTTTCATGCTCCTCGCATTTTTCACACCTCTTCATGCTCCTCGCATTTTTCACACCTTTTCATGCTCCTGGTCTTTTTTTTTTTTTTTTTTTGCTCCTCGCATTTCTCACACCTTTTCATGCTCCTGGTTTTTTTTTTTTTTGCTCCTCAAATTTTTCACACCTTTTCATGCTCCTCGCATTTTTCACACCTCTTCATGCTCCTCGCATTTTTCACAACTTTTCATGCTCGTCGCATTTTTCACACCTTTTCATGCTCCTGGTCTTTTTTTTTTTTTTTGCTCCTCGCATTTTTCACACCTTTTCATGCTCCTGGTCTTTTTTTTTTTTTTGCTCCTCGCATTTTTCACACCTTTTCATGCTCCTGGTCTTTTTTTTTTTTTGCTCCTCGCATTTTTCACACCTTTTCATGCTCCTGGTTTTTTTTTTTTTTTGCTCCTCAAATTTTTCACACCTTTTCATCCTCCTCGCATTTTTCACACCTCTTCATGCTCCTCGCATTTTTCACAACTTTTCATGCTCGTCGCATTTTTCACACCTTTTCATGCTCCTGGTCTTTCTTTTTTTTTTTTTGCTCCTCGCATTTTTCACACCTTTTCATGCTCCTGGTCTTTTTTTTTTCTTTTGCTCCTCGCATTTTTCACACATTTTCATGCTCCTGGTATTTTTTTTTTTTTTTGCTCCTCGCATTTTTCACACCTCTTCATGCTCCTCGCATTTTTCACAACTTTTCATATTCGTCGCATTTTTCACACCTTTTCATGCTCCTGGTCTTTCTTTTTTTTTTTTTTGCTCCCCACATTTTTCACACCTTTTCATGCTCCTGGTCTTTCTTTTTTTTTTTTTTTTTTTGCTCCTCGCATTTTTCACACCTTTTCATGTTCCTCGTCTCTTTTTTTTTTTTTGCTCCTCGCATTTTTCACACCTTTTCATGCTCCTGGTCTTTTTTTTTTTTTTTTGCTTCTCGCATTTTTCACACCTTTTCATGCTCCTGGTCTTTTTTTTTTTTTTGCTCCTCGCATTTTTCACACATTTTCATGCTCCTGGTCTTTCTTTTTTTTTTTTTTGCTCCTCGCATTTTTCACACCTTTTCATGCTCCTGGTCTTTCTTTATTTTTTTTTGCTCCTCGCATTTTTCACACCTTTTCATGCTCCTGGTCTTTCTTTATTTTTTTTTTTTTTTTGCTCCTCGAATTTTTCACATCTTTTCATGCTCCTCGCATTTTTCACACCTTTTCATACTCCTGGTCTTTCTATCTTTCTTTTTTTTTTTTTTTTGCTCCTCGCATTTTTCACACCTTTTCATGCTCCTGGTATTTTTTTTTTTTTTTTTTGCTCCTCGAATTTTTCACACCTTTTCATGCTCCTGGTCTTTCTTTCTTTCTTTTTTTTTCTTTTTTGCTCCTCGCATTTTTCACACCTTTTCATGCTCCTTGCATTTTTCACAACTTTTCATGCTCCTCGCATTTTTCACACCTTTTCATGCTCCTTGCATTTTTCACACCTTTTCATGCTCCTTGCATTTTTCACACCTTTTCATGCTCCTCGTCTTTTTCTTTTTTTTTTTCTTCTCGCATTTTTCACACCTTTTCATGCTCCTTTCATTTTACACACCTTTTCATGCTCCTCGCATTTTTCAAACCTTTTCATGCTCCTCACATTTTTCACAGCTTTTCATTCTCCTCGCATTTTTCACACCTTTTCATGCTCCTCGCATTTTTAACACCTTTTCATGCTCCTCGTATTTTTGACAACTTTTCATGCTCCTCGAAATTTTCACACATTTTCATGCTCTTCATATTTTTCACACCTTTTCCTGATCCTTGCATTTTTCACACGTTTTCATCCTCCTCGCAATTTTCACACCTTTTCATGCTCTTCGTATTTTTCACACCTTTTCATGCACCTCGCATATTTCACACCTTTTCATGCTCCTCGCATTTTTCACACCTTTTCATGCTCCTCGTCTTTTTCTTTCTTTTTTTTTCTCCTCGCATTTTTCACACATTTTCATGCTCCTTGCATTTTACACACCTTTTCATGCTCCTCGACTTTTTTTTTTTCTCCTCGCATTTTTCACACCTTTTCATGCACCTCGCATTTTTCACACCTTTTCATACTCCTTGCATTTTTCACACCTTTTCATGCTCCTCGCACTTTTCAAACTTTTTCATGCTCCTCGTATTTTTCACACCTTTTCATGCACCTCGCATTTTTCACACCTTTTCATGCTCCTCGCATTTTTCACACCTTTTCATGCACCTCACATTTTTCACACCTTTTCATGCTCCTCGCATTTTTCAGACCTTTTCATGCACCACGCATTTTTACACCTTTTCATGCTCCTTGTATTTTTTTTTTTGCTCCTCGCATTTTTCACACCTCTTCATGCTCCTCGCATTTTTCACACCTTTTCATGATCCTGGTCTTTCTTTTTTTTTTTTTTTTTTTTTGCTCCTCGCATTTATCACACCTTTTCATGCTCCTGGTCTTTCTTTTTTTTTTTTTTTGCTCCTCGCATTTTTCACACCGTTTCATGCTCCTCGCATTTTTCACAACTTTTCATGCTCGTCGCATTTTTCACACCTTTTCATGCTCCTGGTGTTTCTTTTTTTTTTTTTGCTCCTCGCATTTTTCACACCTTTTCATGCTCCTGGTCTTTTTTTTTTTTTTTTGCTCCTCGCATTTTTCACACCTTTTCATGCTCCTGGTCTTTTTTTTTTTTTTGCTCCTCGCATTTTTCACACCTTTTCATGCTCCTGGTCTCTTTTTTTTTTTTTTTTTTTTTTGCTCCTCGCATTTTTCACACCTCTTCATGCTCCTCGCATTTTTCACACCTTTTCATGATCCTGGTCTTTCTTTTTTTTTTTTTTTTTTTTGGTCCTCGCATTTATCACACCTTTTCATGCTCCTGGTCTTTCTTTTTTTTTTTTTTTTGCTCCTCGCATTTTTCACACCGTTTCATGCTCCTCGCATTTTTCACAACTTTTCATGCTCGTCGCATTTTTCACACCTTTTCATGCTCCTGGTGTTTCTTTTTTTTTTTTTGCTCCTCGCATTTTTCACACCTTTTCATGTTCCTGGTCTTTTTTTTTTTTTTTTTTTTGCTCCTCGCATTTTTCACACCTTTTCATGCTAATGGTCTTTCTTTTTTTTTTTTGCTCCTCGCATTTTTCACACCTTTTCAACTCCTCGTCTTTCTTTCTTTTTTTTTTTTTTCTCCTTGCATTTTTCACACCTTTTCATGCTCCTGGTCTTTCTTTCTTTCTTTTTTTTTTTTTTTTTGCTCCTCGCATTTTTCACACCTTTTCATGCTCCTGGTCTTTTTTTTTTTTTTTTTTCTCCTCGCATTTTTCACACCTTTTCATTCTCCTGGTCTTTCTTTTTTTTTTTTTTTCCTCGCATTTTTCACACCTTTTCATGCTCCTGGTCTTTTTTTTTTTTTTTGCTCCTCAAATTTTTCACACCTTTTCATGCTCCTCGCATTTTTCACACCTCTTCATGCTCCTCGCATTTTTCACAACTTTTCATGCTCGTCGCATTTTTCACACCTTTTCATGCTCCTGGTCTTTCTTTTTTTTTTTTTGCTCCTCGCATTTTTCACACCTTGTCATGTTCCTGGTCTTTTTTTTTTTTTTTTTTTTTTGCTCCTCGCATTTTTCACACCTTTTCATGCTCCTGGTCTTTCTTTTTTTTTTTTTTTTTTTGCTCCTCGCATTTTTCACACCTTTTCATGCTTCTGGTCTTTCTTTTTTTTTTTTTGCTCCTCGCATTTTTCACACCTTTTCATGCTAATGGTCTTTCTTTTTTTTTTTTTGCTCCTCGCATTTTTCACACCTTTTCATGCTCCTGGTCTTTCTTTTTTTTTTTTTTTTTTCTCCTCGCATTTTTCACACATTTTCATGCTCCTGGTCTTTCTTTCTTTTTTTTTTTTTTTTTGCTCCTCGCATTTTTCACACCTTTTCATGTTCCTGGTCTTTTTTTTTTTTTTTTTTTTCTCCTCCCATTTTTCACACCTTTCATGCTCCTGGTCTTTTTTTTTTTTTTTTTTTTTTTGCTCCTCGAATTTTTCACACCTTTTCATGCTCCTCGCATTTTTCACACCTCTTCATGCTCCTCGCATTTTTCACACATTTTCATGCTCCTCGCATTTTTCACACCTCTTCATGCTCCTCGCATTTTTCACAACTTTTCATGCTCGTCGCATTTCTCACACCTTTTCATGCTCCTGGTCTTTCTTTTTTTTTTTTTTGCTCCCCGCATTTTTCACACCTTTTCATGCTTCTGGTCTTTTTTTTTTTTTTTGCTCCCCGCATTTTTCACACCTTTTCATGCTCCTTGCATTTTTCACAACTTTTCATGCTCCTCGCATTTTTCACACCTTTTCATGCTCCTGGTCTTTTTTTTTTTTTTTTTTTTTTTTTGCTCCTCGCATTTTTCACCCCTTTTCATGCTCCTGGTCTTTCTTTTTTTTTTTTTTTTTTGCTCCTCGCATTTTTCACACCTTTTCATGCTTCTGGTCTTTCTTTTTTTTTTTTTGCTCCTCGCATTTTTCACACCTTTTCATGTTCCTGGTTTTTTTTTTTTTTTTTTCTCCTCAAATTTTTCACACCTTTTCATCCTCCTCGCATTTTTCACACCTCTTCATGCTCCTCGCTTTTTTCACAACTTTTCATGCTCGTCGCTTTTTTCACACCTTTTCATGCTCCTGGTCTTTCTTTTTTTTTTTTTGCTCCTCGCATTTTTCACACCTTTTCATGCTAATGGTCTTTCTTTTTTTTTTTTGCTCCTCGCATTTTTCACACCTTTTCATGCTAATGGTCTTTCTTTTTTTTTTTTTGCTCCTCGCATTTTTCACACCTTTTCATGCTCCTGGTCTTTCTTTTTTTTTTTTTTTTTTCTCCTCGCATTTTTCACACATTTTCATGCTCCTGGTCTTTCTTTCTTTTTTTTTTTTTTTTTGCTCCTCGCATTTTTCACACCTTTTCATGTTCCTGGTCTTTTTTTTTTTTTTTTTTTCTCCTCGCATTTTTCACACCTTTCATGCTCCTGGTCTTTTTTTTTTTTTTTTTTTTTTTGCTCCTCGAATTTTTCACACCTTTTCATGCTCCTCGCATTTTTCACACCTCTTCATGCTCCTCGCATTTTTCACACATTTTCATGCTCCTCGCATTTTTCACACCTCTTCATGCTCCTCGCATTTTTCACAACTTTTCATGCTCGTCGCATTTCTCACACCTTTTCATGCTCCTGGTCTTTCTTTTTTTTTTTTTTGCTCCCCGCATTTTTCACACCTTTTCATGCTTCTGGTCTTTTTTTTTTTTTTTGCTCCCCGCATTTTTCACACCTTTTCATGCTCCTTGCATTTTTCACAACTTTTCATGCTCCTCGCATTTTTCACACCTTTTCATGCTCCTGGTCTTTTTTTTTTTTTTTTTTTTTTTTGCTCCTCGCATTTTTCACACCTTTTCATGCTCCTGGTCTTTCTTTTTTTTTTTTTTTTTTGCTCCTCGCATTTTTCACACCTTTTCATGCTTCTGGTCTTTCTTTTTTTTTTTTTGCTCCTCGCATTTTTCACACCTTTTCATGTTCCTGGTTTTTTTTTTTTTTTTTGCTCCTCAAATTTTTCACACCTTTTCATCCTCCTCGCATTTTTCACACCTCTTCATGCTCCTCGCATTTTTCACAACTTTTCATGCTCGTCGCATTTTTCACACCTTTTCATGCTCCTGGTCTTTCTTTTTTTTTTTTTGCTCCTCGCATTTTTCACACCTTTTCATGCTCCTGGTCTTTTTTTTTTCTTTTGCTCCTCGCATTTTTCACACCTTTTCATGCTCCTGGTCTTTCTTTCTTTTTTTTTTTTTTTGCTCCTCGCATTTTTCACACCTTTTCATGCTCCTGGTCTTTTTTTTTTTTTGCTCCTCGAATTTTTCACACCTTTTCATGCTCCTCGCATTTTTCACACCTCTTCATGCTCCTCGCATTTTTCACACCTTTTCATGCTCCTGGTCTTTTTTTTTTTTTTTTTTTTGCTCCTCGCATTTCTCACACCTTTTCATGCTCCTGGTTTTTTTTTTTTTTGCTCCTCAAATTTTTCACACCTTTTCATGCTCCTCGCATTTTTCACACCTCTTCATGCTCCTCGCATTTTTCACAACTTTTCATGCTCCTCGCATTTTTCACACCTTTTCATGCTCCTGGTCTCTTTTTTTTTTTTTGCTCCTCGCATTTTTCACACCTTTTCATGCTCCTGGTCTTTTTTTTTTTTTTGCTCCTCGCATTTTTCACACCTTTTCATGCTCCTGGTCTTTTTTTTTTTTTGCTCCTCGCATTTTTCACACCTTTTCATGCTCCTGGTTTTTTTTTTTTTTTGCTCCTCAAATTTTTCACACCTTTTCATCCTCCTCGCATTTTTCACACCTCTTCATGCTCCTCGCATTTTTCACAACTTTTCATGCTCGTCGCATTTTTCACACCTTTTCATGCTCCTGGTCTTTCTTTTTTTTTTTTTGCTCCTCGCATTTTTCACACCTTTTCATGCTCCTGGTCTTTTTTTTTTCTTTTGCTCCTCGCATTTTTCACACATTTTCATGCTCCTGGTATTTTTTTTTTTTTTTGCTCCTCGCATTTTTCACACCTCTTCATGCTCCTCGCATTTTTCACAACTTTTCATATTCGTCGCATTTTTCACACCTTTTCATGCTCCTGGTCTTTCTTTTTTTTTTTTTTGCTCCCCACATTTTTCACACCTTTTCATGCTCCTGGTCTTTCTTTTTTTTTTTTTTTTTTTGCTCCTCGCATTTTTCACACCTTTTCATGTTCCTGGTCTCTTTTTTTTTTTTTGCTCCTCGCATTTTTCACACCTTTTCATGCTCCTGGTCTTTTTTTTTTTTTTTTGCTTCTCGCATTTTTCACACCTTTTCATGCTCCTGGTCTTTTTTTTTTTTTTGCTCCTCGCATTTTTCACACATTTTCATGCTCCTGGTCTTTCTTTTTTTTTTTTTTGCTCCTCGCATTTTTCACACCTTTTCATGCTCCTGGTCTTTCTTTATTTTTTTTTGCTCCTCGCATTTTTCACACCTTTTCATGCTCCTGGTCTTTCTTTATTTTTTTTTTTTTTTGCTCCTCGAATTTTTCACATCTTTTCATGCTCCTCGCATTTTTCACACCTTTTCATACTCCTGGTCTTTCTTTCTTTCTTTTTTTTTTTTTTTTGCTCCTCGCATTTTTCACACCTTTTCATGCTCCTGGTATTTTTTTTTTTTTTTTTTGCTCCTCGAATTTTTCACACCTTTTCATGCTCCTGGTCTTTCTTTCTTTCTTTTTTTTTCTTTTTTGCTCCTCGCATTTTTCACACCTTTTCATGCTCCTTGCATTTTTCACAACTTTTCATGCTCCTCGCATTTTTCACACCTTTTCATGCTCCTTGCATTTTTCACACCTTTTCATGCTCCTGGTCTTTCTTTTTTTTTTATGCTCCTCGCATTTTTCACACCTTTTCATGCTCCTGGTCTTTTTTTTTTTTTTTTTTTTTGGTCCTCGAATTTTTCACACCTTTTCATGCTCCTGGTATTTTTTTTTTTTTTTTTTGCTCCTCGAATTTTTCACACTTTTTCATGCTCCTCGCATTTTTCACACCTCTTCATGCTCCTCGCATTTTTCACAACTTTTCATGCTCGTCGCATTTTTCACACCTTTTCATGCTCCTGGTCTTTTTTTTTCTTTTGCTCCTCGCATTTTTCACACCTTTTCATGCTCCTGGTCTTTCTTTTTTTTTTTTTTTTGGGCCTCGCATTTTTCACACCTTTTCATGCTCCTGGTCTTTCTTTTTTTTTCTTTTTTTTGCTCCTCGAATTTTTCACATCTTTTCATGCTCCTCGCATTTTTCACACCTCTTCATGCTCCTCGCATTTTTCACAACTTTTCATGCTCGTCGCATTTTTCACACCTTTTCATGCTCCTGGTCTTTCTTTTTTTTTTTTTTGCTCCTCGCGTTTTTCACACCTTTTCATGCTCCTGGTCTTTTTTTTTTCTTTTGCTCCTCGCATTTTTCACACCTTTTCATGCTCCTGGTCTTTCTTTCTTTCTTTTTTTTTCTTTTTTGCTCCTCGCATTTTTCACACCTTTTCATGCTCCTGGTCTTTTTTTTTTTTTTTTTTGCTCCTCGCATTTTTCACACCTTTTCATGCTCCTGGTCTTTCTTTCTTTCTTTTTTTTTCTTTTTTGCTCCTCGCATTTTTCACACCTTTTCATGCTCCTTGCATTTTTCACAACTTTTCATGCTCCTCGCATTTTTCACACCTTTTCATGCTCCTTGCATTTTTCACACCTTTTCATGCTCCTGGTCTTTCTTTTTTTTTTTTTGCTCCTCGCATTTTTCACACCTTTTCATGCTCCTGGTCTTTTTTTTTTTTTTGCTCCTCGCATTTTTCACACCTTTTCATGCTCCTGGTCTCTTTTTTTTTTTTTTTTTTTTTTGCTCCTCGCATTTTTCACACCTCTTCATGCTCCTCGCATTTTTCACACCTTTTCATGATCCTGGTCTTTCTTTTTTTTTTTTTTTTTTTTGCTCCTCGCATTTTTCACACCTTTTCATGCTCCTGGTCTTTCTTTATTTTTTTTTGCTCCTCGCATTTTTCACACCTTTTCATGCTCCTGGTCTTTCTTTATTTTTTTTTTTTTTTTGCTCCTCGAATTTTTCACATCTTTTCATGCTCCTCGCATTTTTCACACCTTTTCATACTCCTGGTCTTTCTTTCTTTCTTTTTTTTTTTTTTTTGCTCCTCGCATTTTTCACACCTTTTCATGCTCCTGGTATTTTTTTTTTTTTTTTTTGCTCCTCGAATTTTTCACACCTTTTCATGCTCCTGGTCTTTCTTTCTTTCTTTTTTTTTCTTTTTTGCTCCTCGCATTTTTCACACCTTTTCATGCTCCTTGCATTTTTCACAACTTTTCATGCTCCTCGCATTTTTCACACCTTTTCATGCTCCTTGCATTTTTCACACCTTTTCATGCTCCTTGCATTTTTCACACCTTTTCATGCTCCTCGTCTTTTTCTTTTTTTTTTTTCTTCTCGCATTTTTCACACCTTTTCATGCTCCTTTCATTTTACACACCTTTTCATGCTCCTCGCATTTTTCAAACCTTTTCATGCTCCTCACATTTTTCACAGCTTTTCATTCTCCTCGCATTTTTCACACCTTTTCATGCTCCTCGCATTTTTCACACCTTTTCATGCTCCTCGTATTTTTGACAACTTTTCATGCTCCTCGAAATTTTCACACATTTTCATGCTCTTCATATTTTTCACACCTTTTCCTGATCCTTGCATTTTTCACACGTTTTCATGCTCCTCGCAATTTTCACACCTTTTCATGCTCTTCGTATTTTTCACACCTTTTCATGCACCTCGCATATTTCACACCTTTTCATGCTCCTCGCATTTTTCACACCTTTTCATGCTCCTCGTCTTTTTCTTTCTTTTTTTTTCTCCTCGCATTTTTCACACATTTTCATGCTCCTTGCATTTTACACACCTTTTCATGCTCCTCGACTTTTTTTTTTTCTCCTCGCATTTTTCACACCTTTTCATGCACCTCGCATTTTTCACACCTTTTCATACTCCTTGCATTTTTCACACCTTTTCATGCTCCTCGCACTTTTCAAACTTTTTCATGCTCCTCGTATTTTTCACACCTTTTCATGCACCTCGCATTTTTCACACCTTTTCATGCTCCTCGCATTTTTCACACCTTTTCATGCACCTCACATTTTTCACACCTTTTCATGCTCCTCGCATTTTTCAGACCTTTTCATGCACCACGCATTTTTACACCTTTTCATGCTCCTTGTATTTTTTTTTTTGCTCCTCGCATTTTTCACACCTCTTCATGCTCCTCGCATTTTTCACACCTTTTCATGATCCTGGTCTTTCTTTTTTTTTTTTTTTTTTTTTGCTCCTCGCATTTATCACACCTTTTCATGCTCCTGGTCTTTCTTTTTTTTTTTTTTTGCTCCTCGCATTTTTCACACCGTTTCATGCTCCTCGCATTTTTCACAACTTTTCATGCTCGTCGCATTTTTCACACCTTTTCATGCTCCTGGTGTTTCTTTTTTTTTTTTTGCTCCTCGCATTTTTCACACCTTTTCATGCTCCTGGTCTTTTTTTTTTTTTTTTTGCTCCTCGCATTTTTCACACCTTTTCATGCTCCTGGTCTTTTTTTTTTTTTTGCTCCTCGCATTTTTCACACCTTTTCATGCTCCTGGTCTCTTTTTTTTTTTTTTTTTTTTTTGCTCCTCGCATTTTTCACACCTCTTCATGCTCCTCGCATTTTTCACACCTTTTCATGATCCTGGTCTTTCTTTTTTTTTTTTTTTTTTTTGGTCCTCGCATTTATCACACCTTTTCATGCTCCTGGTCTTTCTTTTTTTTTTTTTTTTGCTCCTCGCATTTTTCACACCGTTTCATGCTCCTCGCATTTTTCACAACTTTTCATGCTCGTCGCATTTTTCACACCTTTTCATGCTCCTGGTGTTTCTTTTTTTTTTTTTGCTCCTCGCATTTTTCACACCTTTTCATGTTCCTGGTCTTTTTTTTTTTTTTTTTTTTGCTCCTCGCATTTTTCACACCTTTTCATGCTAATGGTCTTTCTTTTTTTTTTTTGCTCCTCGCATTTTTCACACCTTTTCAACTCCTCGTCTTTCTTTCTTTTTTTTTTTTTTCTCCTTGCATTTTTCACACCTTTTCATGCTCCTGGTCTTTCTTTCTTTCTTTTTTTTTTTTTTTTTGCTCCTCGCATTTTTCACACCTTTTCATGCTCCTGGTCTTTCTTTTTTTTTTTTTTTGCTCCTCGCATTTTTCACACCGTTTCATGCTCCTCGCATTTTTCACAACTTTTCATGCTCGTCGCATTTTTCACACCTTTTCATGCTCCTGGTGTTTCTTTTTTTTTTTTTGCTCCTCGCATTTTTCACACCTTTTCATGCTCCTGGTCTTTTTTTTTTTTTTTTGCTCCTCGCATTTTTCACACCTTTTCATGCTCCTGGTCTTTTTTTTTTTTTTGCTCCTCGCATTTTTCACACCTTTTCATGCTCCTGGTCTTTCTTTTTTTTTTTTTTTTGCTCCTCGCATTTTTCACACCGTTTCATGCTCCTCGCATTTTTCACAACTTTTCATGCTCGTCGCATTTTTCACACCTTTTCATGCTCCTGGTGTTTCTTTTTTTTTTTTTGCTCCTCGCATTTTTCACACCTTTTCATGTTCCTGGTCTTTTTTTTTTTTTTTTTTTTGCTCCTCGCATTTTTCACACCTTTTCATGCTAATGGTCTTTCTTTTTTTTTTTTGCTCCTCGCATTTTTCACACCTTTTCAACTCCTCGTCTTTCTTTCTTTTTTTTTTTTTCTCCTTGCATTTTTCACACCTTTTCATGCTCCTGGTCTTTCTTTCTTTCTTTTTTTTTTTTTTTTTGCTCCTCGCATTTTTCACACCTTTTCATGCTCCTGGTCTTTTTTTTTTTTTTTTGCTCCTCGCATTTTTCACACCTTTTCATGCTCCTGGTCTTTCTTTTTTTTTTTTTTTCCTCGCATTTTTCACACCTTTTCATGCTCCTGGTCTTTTTTTTTTTTTTTGCTCCTCAAATTTTTCACACCTTTTCATGCTCCTCGCATTTTTCACACCTCTTCATGCTCCTCGCATTTTTCACACCTTTTCATGCTCCTGGTCTTTCTTTTTTTTTTTTTGCTCCTCGCATTTTTCACACCTTGTCATGTTCCTGGTCTTTTTTTTTTTTTTTTTTTTTTGCTCCTCGCTTTTTTCTCACCTTTTCATGCTCCTGGTCTTTCTTTTTTTTTTTTTTTTTTTGCTCCTCGCATTTTTCACACCTTTTCAACTCCTCGTCTTTCTTTCTTTTTTTTTTTTTCTCCTTGCATTTTTCACACCTTTTCATGCTCCTGGTCTTTCTTTCTTTCTTTTTTTTTTTTTTTTTGCTCCTCGCATTTTTCACACCTTTTCATGCTCCTGGTCTTTTTTTTTTTTTTTTGCTCCTCGCATTTTTCACACCTTTTCATGCTCCTGGTCTTTCTTTTTTTTTTTTTTTCCTCGCATTTTTCTCACCTTTTCATGCTCCTGGTCTTTTTTTTTTTTTTTGCTCCTCAAATTTTTCACACCTTTTCATGCTCCTCGCATTTTTCACACCTCTTCATGCTCCTCGCATTTTTCACAACTTTTCATGCTCCTGGTCTTTCTTTTTTTTTTTTTGCTCCTCGCATTTTTCACACCTTGTCATGTTCCTGGTCTTTTTTTTTTTTTTTTTTTTTTGCTCCTCGCATTTTTCACACCTTTTCATGCTCCTGGTCTTTCTTTTTTTTTTTTTTTTTTTGCTCCTCGCATTTTTCACACCTTTTCATGCTTCTGGTCTTTCTTTTTTTTTTTTTGCTCCTCGCATTTTTCACACCTTTTCATGCTAATGGTCTTTCTTTTTTTTTTTTTGCTCCTCGCATTTTTCACACCTTTTCATGCTCCTGGTCTTTCTTTTTTTTTTTTTTTTTTCTCCTCGCATTTTTCACACATTTTCATGCTCCTGGTCTTTCTTTCTTTTTTTTTTTTTTTTTGCTCCTCGCATTTTTCACACCTTTTCATGTTCCTGGTCTTTTTTTTTTTTTTTTTTTCTCCTCGCATTTTTCACACCTTTCATGCTCCTGGTCTTTTTTTTTTTTTTTTTTTTTTTGCTCCTCGAATTTTTCACACCTTTTCATGCTCCTCGCATTTTTCACACCTCTTCATGCTCCTCGCATTTTTCACACATTTTCATGCTCCTCGCATTTTTCACACCGTTTCATGCTCCTCGCATTTTTCACAACTTTTCATGCTCGTCGCATTTTTCACACCTTTTCATGCTCCTGGTGTTTCTTTTTTTTTTTTTGCTCCTCGCATTTTTCACACCTTTTCATGCTCCTGGTCTTTTTTTTTTTTTTTTGCTCCTCGCATTTTTCACACCTTTTCATGCTCCTGGTCTTTTTTTTTTTTTTGCTCCTCGCTTTTTTCACTCCTTTTCATGCTCCTGGTCTTTCTTTTTTTTTTTTTTTTGCTCCTCGCATTTTTCACACCGTTTCATGCTCCTCGCATTTTTCACAACTTTTCATGCTCGTCGCATTTTTCACACCTTTTCATGCTCCTGGTGTTTCTTTTTTTTTTTTTGCTCCTCGCATTTTTCACACCTTTTCATGTTCCTGGTCTTTTTTTTTTTTTTTTTTTTGCTCCTCGCATTTTTCACACCTTTTCATGCTAATGGTCTTTCTTTTTTTTTTTTGCTCCTCGCATTTTTCACACCTTTTCAACTCCTCGTCTTTCTTTCTTTTTTTTTTTTTCTCCTTGCATTTTTCACACCTTTTCATGCTCCTGGTCTTTCTTTCTTTCTTTTTTTTTTTTTTTTTGCTCCTCGCATTTTTCACACCTTTTCATGCTCCTGGTCTTTTTTTTTTTTTTTTGCTCCTCGCATTTTTCACACCTTTTCATGCTCCTGGTCTTTCTTTTTTTTTTTTTTTCCTCGCATTTTTCACACCTTTTCATGCTCCTGGTCTTTTTTTTTTTTTTTGCTCCTCAAATTTTTCACACCTTTTCATGCTCCTCGCATTTTTCACACCTCTTCATGCTCCTCGCATTTTTCACACCTTTTCATGCTCCTGGTCTTTCTTTTTTTTTTTTTGCTCCTCGCATTTTTCACACCTTGTCATGTTCCTGGTCTTTTTTTTTTTTTTTTTTTTTTGCTCCTCGCATTTTTCACACCTTTTCATGCTCCTGGTCTTTCTTTTTTTTTTTTTTTTTTTGCTCCTCGCATTTTTCACACCTTTTCATGCTTCTGGTCTTTCTTTTTTTTTTTTTGCTCCTCGCATTTTTCACACCTTTTCATGCTAATGGTCTTTCTTTTTTTTTTTTTGCTCCTCGCATTTTTCACACCTTTTCATGCTCCTGGTCTTTCTTTTTTTTTTTTTTTTTTCTCCTCGCATTTTTCACACATTTTCATGCTCCTGGTCTTTCTTTCTTTTTTTTTTTTTTTTTGCTCCTCGCATTTTTCACACCTTTTCATGTTCCTGGTCTTTTTTTTTTTTTTTTTTTCTCCTCGCATTTTTCACACCTTTCATGCTCCTGGTCTTTTTTTTTTTTTTTTTTTTTTTGCTCCTCGAATTTTTCACACCTTTTCATGCTCCTCGCATTTTTCACACCTCTTCATGCTCCTCGCATTTTTCACACATTTTCATGCTCCTCGCATTTTTCACACCTCTTCATGCTCCTCGCATTTTTCACAACTTTTCATGCTCGTCGCATTTCTCACACCTTTTCATGCTCCTGGTCTTTCTTTTTTTTTTTTTTGCTCCCCGCATTTTTCACACCTTTTCATGCTTCTGGTCTTTTTTTTTTTTTTTGCTCCCCGCATTTTTCACACCTTTTCATGCTCCTTGCATTTTTCACAACTTTTCATGCTCCTCCCATTTTTCACACCTTTTCATGCTCCTGGTCTTTTTTTTTTTTTTTTTTTTTTTTGCTCCTCGCATTTTTCACACCTTTTCATGCTCCTGGTCTTTCTTTTTTTTTTTTTTTTTTGCTCCTCGCATTTTTCACACCTTTTCATGCTTCTGGTCTTTCTTTTTTTTTTTTTGCTCCTCGCATTTTTCACACCTTTTCATGTTCCTGGTTTTTTTTTTTTTTTTTGCTCCTCAAATTTTTCAGACCTTTTCATCCTCCTCGCATTTTTCACACCTCTTCATGCTCCTCGCATTTTTCACAACTTTTCATGCTCGTCGCATTTTTCACACCTTTTCATGCTCCTGGTCTTTCTTTTTTTTTTTTTGCTCCTCGCATTTTTCACACCTTTTCATGCTCCTGGTCTTTTTTTTTTCTTTTGCTCCTCGCATTTTTCACACCTTTTCATGCTCCTGGTCTTTCTTTCTTTTTTTTTTTTTTTGCTCCTCGCATTTTTCACACCTTTTCATGCTCCTGGTCTTTTTTTTTTTTTGCTCCTCGAATTTTTCACACCTTTTCATGCTCCTCGCATTTTTCACACCTCTTCATGCTCCTCGCATTTTTCACACCTTTTCATGCTCCTGGTCTTTTTTTTTTTTTTTTTTTGCTCCTCGCATTTCTCACACCTTTTCATGCTCCTGGTTTTTTTTTTTTTTGCTCCTCAAATTTTTCACACCTTTTCATGCTCCTCGCATTTTTCACACCTCTTCATGCTCCTCGCATTTTTCACAACTTTTCATGCTCGTCGCATTTTTCACACCTTTTCATGCTCCTGGTCTTTTTTTTTTTTTTTGCTCCTCGCATTTTTCACACCTTTTTATGCTCCTGGTCTTTTTTTTTTTTTTTGCTCCTCGCATTTTTCACACCTTTTCATGCTCCTGGTCTTTTTTTTTTTTTGCTCCTCGCATTTTTCACACCTTTTCATGCTCCTGGTTTTTTTTTTTTTTTGCTCCTCAAATTTTTCACACCTTTTCATCCTCCTCGCATTTTTCACACCTCTTCATGCTCCTCGCATTTTTCACAACTTTTCATGCTCGTCGCATTTTTCACACCTTTTCATGCTCCTGGTCTTTCTTTTTTTTTTTTTGCTCCTCGCATTTTTCACACCTTTTCATGCTCCTGGTCTTTTTTTTTTCTTTTGCTCCTCGCATTTTTCACACATTTTCATGCTCCTGGTATTTTTTTTTTTTTTTGCTCCTCGCATTTTTCACACCTCTTCATGCTCCTCGCATTTTTCACAACTTTTCATATTCGTCGCATTTTTCACACCTTTTCATGCTCCTGGTCTTTCTTTTTTTTTTTTTTGCTCCCCACATTTTTCACACCTTTTCATGCTCCTGGTCTTTCTTTTTTTTTTTTTTTTTTTGCTCCTCGCATTTTTCACACCTTTTCATGTTCCTCGTCTCTTTTTTTTTTTTTGCTCCTCGCATTTTTCACACCTTTTCATGCTCCTGGTCTTTTTTTTTTTATTTTGCTTCTCGCATTTTTCACACCTTTTCATGCTCCTGGTCTTTTTTTTTTTTTTGCTCCTCGCATTTTTCACACATTTTCATGCTCCTGGTCTTTCTTTTTTTTTTTTTTGCTCCTCGCATTTTTCACACCTTTTCATGCTCCTGGTCTTTCTTTATTTTTTTTTGCTCCTCGCATTTTTCACACCTTTTCATGCTCCTGGTCTTTCTTTATTTATTTTTTTTTTTTGCTCCTCGAATTTTTCACATCTTTTCATGCTCCTCGCATTTTTCACACCTTTTCATACTCCTGGTCTTTCTATCTTTCTTTTTTTTTTTTTTTTGCTCCTCGCATTTTTCACCCCTTTTCATGCTCCTGGTTTTTTTTTTTTTTTTTTTTTGCTCCTCGAATTTTTCACACCTTTTCATGCTCCTGGTCTTTCTTTCTTTCTTTTTTTTTCTTTTTTGCTCCTCGCATTTTTCACACCTTTTCATGCTCCTTGCATTTTTCACAACTTTTCATGCTCCTCGCATTTTTCACACCTTTTCATGCTCCTTGCATTTTTCACACCTTTTCATGCTCCTTGCATTTTTCACACCTTTTCATGCTCCTCGTCTTTTTCTTTTTTTTTTTCTTCTCGCATTTTTCACACCTTTTCATGCTCCTTTCATTTTACACACCTTTTCATGCTCCTCGCATTTTTCAAACCTTTTCATGCTCCTCACATTTTTCACAGCTTTTCATTCTCCTCGCATTTTTCACACCTTTTCATGCTCCTCGCATTTTTCACACCTTTTCATGCTCCTCGTATTTTTGACAACTTTTCATGCTCCTCGAAATTTTCACACATTTTCATGCTCTTCATATTTTTCACACCTTTTCCTGATCCTTGCATTTTTCACACGTTTTCATGCTCCTCGCAATTTTCACACCTTTTCATGCTCTTCGTATTTTTCACACCTTTTCATGCACCTCGCATATTTCACACCTTTTCATGCTCCTCGCATTTTTCACACCTTTTCATGCTCCTCGTCTTTTTCTTTCTTTTTTTTTCTCCTCGCATTTTTCACACATTTTCATGCTCCTTGCATTTTACACACCTTTTCATGCTCCTCGACTTTTTTTTTTTCTCCTCGCATTTTTCACACCTTTTCATGCACCTCGCATTTTTCACACCTTTTCATACTCCTTGCATTTTTCACACCTTTTCATGCTCCTCGCACTTTTCAAACTTTTTCATGCTCCTCGTATTTTTCACACCTTTTCATGCACCTCGCATTTTTCACACCTTTTCATGCTCCTCGCATTTTTCACACCTTTTCATGCACCTCACATTTTTCACACCTTTTCATGCTCCTCGCATTTTTCAGACCTTTTCATGCACCACGCATTTTTACACCTTTTCATGCTCCTTGTATTTTTTTTTTTGCTCCTCGCATTTTTCACACCTCTTCATGCTCCTCGCATTTTTCACACCTTTTCATGATCCTGGTCTTTCTTTTTTTTTTTTTTTTTTTTTGCTCCTCGCATTTATCACACCTTTTCATGCTCCTGGTCTTTCTTTTTTTTTTTTTTTGCTCCTCGCATTTTTCACACCGTTTCATGCTCCTCGCATTTTTCACAACTTTTCATGCTCGTCGCATTTTTCACACCTTTTCATGCTCCTGGTGTTTCTTTTTTTTTTTTTGCTCCTCGCATTTTTCACACCTTTTCATGCTCCTGGTCTTTTTTTTTTTTTTTTGCTCCTCGCATTTTTCACACCTTTTCATGCTCCTGGTCTTTTTTTTTTTTTTGCTCCTCGCATTTTTCACACCTTTTCATGCTCCTGGTCTCTTTTTTTTTTTTTTTTTTTTTTGCTCCTCGCATTTTTCACACCTCTTCATGCTCCTCGCATTTTTCACACCTTTTCATGATCCTGGTCTTTCTTTTTTTTTTTTTTTTTTTTGGTCCTCGCATTTATCACACCTTTTCATGCTCCTGGTCTTTCTTTTTTTTTTTTTTTTGCTCCTCGCATTTTTCACACCGTTTCATGCTCCTCGCATTTTTCACAACTTTTCATGCTCGTCGCATTTTTCACACCTTTTCATGCTCCTGGTGTTTCTTTTTTTTTTTTTGCTCCTCGCATTTTTCACACCTTTTCATGTTCCTGGTCTTTTTTTTTTTTTTTTTTTTGCTCCTCGCATTTTTCACACCTTTTCATGCTAATGGTCTTTCTTTTTTTTTTTTGCTCCTCGCATTTTTCACACCTTTTCAACTCCTCGTCTTTCTTTCTTTTTTTTTTTTTTCTCCTTGCATTTTTCACACCTTTTCATGCTCCTGGTCTTTCTTTCTTTCTTTTTTTTTTTTTTTTTGCTCCTCGCATTTTTCACACCTTTTCATGCTCCTGGTCTTTTTTTTTTTTTTTTTCTCCTCGCATTTTTCACACCTTTTCATGCTCCTGGTCTTTCTTTTTTTTTTTTTTTCCTCGCATTTTTCACACCTTTTCATGCTCCTGGTCTTTTTTTTTTTTTTTGCTCCTCAAATTTTTCACACCTTTTCATGCTCCTCGCATTTTTCACACCTCTTCATGCTCCTCGCATTTTTCACAACTTTTCATGCTCGTCGCATTTTTCACACCTTTTCATGCTCCTGGTCTTTCTTTTTTTTTTTTTGCTCCTCGCATTTTTCACACCTTGTCATGTTCCTGGTCTTTTTTTTTTTTTTTTTTTTTTGCTCCTCGCATTTTTCACACCTTTTCATGCTCCTGGTCTTTCTTTTTTTTTTTTTTTTTTTGCTCCTCGCATTTTTCACACCTTTTCATGCTTCTGGTCTTTCTTTTTTTTTTTTTGCTCCTCGCATTTTTCACACCTTTTCATGCTAATGGTCTTTCTTTTTTTTTTTTTGCTCCTCGCATTTTTCACACCTTTTCATGCTCCTGGTCTTTCTTTTTTTTTTTTTTTTTTCTCCTCGCATTTTTCACACATTTTCATGCTCCTGGTCTTTCTTTCTTTTTTTTTTTTTTTTTGCTCCTCGCATTTTTCACACCTTTTCATGTTCCTGGTCTTTTTTTTTTTTTTTTTTTTCTCCTCGCATTTTTCACACCTTTCATGCTCCTGGTCTTTTTTTTTTTTTTTTTTTTTTTGCTCCTCGAATTTTTCACACCTTTTCATGCTCCTCGCATTTTTCACACCTCTTCATGCTCCTCGCATTTTTCACACATTTTCATGCTCCTCGCATTTTTCACACCTCTTCATGCTCCTCGCATTTTTCACAACTTTTCATGCTCGTCGCATTTCTCACACCTTTTCATGCTCCTGGTCTTTCTTTTTTTTTTTTTTGCTCCCCGCATTTTTCACACCTTTTCATGCTTCTGGTCTTTTTTTTTTTTTTTGCTCCCCGCATTTTTCACACCTTTTCATGCTCCTTGCATTTTTCACAACTTTTCATGCTCCTCGCATTTTTCACACCTTTTCATGCTCCTGGTCTTTTTTTTTTTTTTTTTTTTTTTTGCTCCTCGCATTTTTCACACCTTTTCATGCTCCTGGTCTTTCTTTTTTTTTTTTTTTTTTGCTCCTCGCATTTTTCACACCTTTTCATGCTTCTGGTCTTTCTTTTTTTTTTTTTGCTCCTCGCATTTTTCACACCTTTTCATGTTCCTGGTTTTTTTTTTTTTTTTTGCTCCTCAAATTTTTCACACCTTTTCATCCTCCTCGCATTTTTCACACCTCTTCATGCTCCTCGCATTTTTCACAACTTTTCATGCTCGTCGCATTTTTCACACCTTTTCATGCTCCTGGTCTTTCTTTTTTTTTTTTTGCTCCTCGCATTTTTCACACCTTTTCATGCTCCTGGTCTTTTTTTTTTCTTTTGCTCCTCGCATTTTTCACACCTTTTCATGCTCCTGGTCTTTCTTTCTTTTTTTTTTTTTTTGCTCCTCGCATTTTTCACACCTTTTCATGCTCCTGGTCTTTTTTTTTTTTTGCTCCTCGAATTTTTCACACCTTTTCATGCTCCTCGCATTTTTCACACCTCTTCATGCTCCTCGCATTTTTCACACCTTTTCATGCTCCTGGTCTTTTTTTTTTTTTTTTTTTTGCTCCTCGCATTTCTCACACCTTTTCATGCTCCTGGTTTTTTTTTTTTTTTGCTCCTCAAATTTTTCACACCTTTTCATGCTCCTCGCATTTTTCACACCTCTTCATGCTCCTCGCATTTTTCACAACTTTTCATGCTCCTCGCATTTTTCACACCTTTTCATGCTCCTGGTCTTTTTTTTTTTTTTTGCTCCTCGCATTTTTCACACCTTTTCATGCTCCTGGTCTTTTTTTTTTTTTTGCTCCTCGCATTTTTCACACCTTTTCATGCTCCTGGTCTTTTTTTTTTTTTGCTCCTCGCATTTTTCACACCTTTTCATGCTCCTGGTTTTTTTTTTTTTTTTGCTCCTCAAATTTTTCACACCTTTTCATCCTCCTCGCATTTTTCACACCTCTTCATGCTCCTCGCATTTTTCACAACTTTTCATGCTCGTCGCATTTTTCACACCTTTTCATGCTCCTGGTCTTTCTTTTTTTTTTTTTGCTCCTCGCATTTTTCACACCTTTTCATGCTCCTGGTCTTTTTTTTTTCTTTTGCTCCTCGCATTTTTCACACATTTTCATGCTCCTGGTATTTTTTTTTTTTTTTTGCTCCTCGCATTTTTCACACCTCTTCATGCTCCTCGCATTTTTCACAACTTTTCATATTCGTCGCATTTTTCACACCTTTTCATGCTCCTGGTCTTTCTTTTTTTTTTTTTTGCTCCCCACATTTTTCACACCTTTTCATGCTCCTGGTCTTTCTTTTTTTTTTTTTTTTTTTGCTCCTCGCATTTTTCACACCTTTTCATGTTCCTGGTCTCTTTTTTTTTTTTTGCTCCTCGCATTTTTCACACCTTTTCATGCTCCTGGTCTTTTTTTTTTTTTTTTGCTCCTCGCATTTTTCACACCTTTTCATGCTCCTGGTCTTTTTTTTTTTTTTGCTCCTCGCATTTTTCACACATTTTCATGCTCCTGGTCTTTCTTTTTTTTTTTTTTGCTCCTCGCATTTTTCACACCTTTTCATGCTCCTGGTCTTTCTTTATTTTTTTTTGCTCCTCGCATTTTTCACACCTTTTCATGCTCCTGGTCTTTCTTTATTTTTTTTTTTTTTTGCTCCTCGAATTTTTCACATCTTTTCATGCTCCTCGCATTTTTCACACCTTTTCATACTCCTGGTCTTTCTTTCTTTCTTTTTTTTTTTTTTTTGCTCCTCGCATTTTTCACACCTTTTCATGCTCCTGGTATTTTTTTTTTTTTTTTTTGCTCCTCGAATTTTTCACACCTTTTCATGCTCCTGGTCTTTCTTTCTTTCTTTTTTTTTCTTTTTTGCTCCTCGCATTTTTCACACCTTTTCATGCTCCTTGCATTTTTCACAACTTTTCATGCTCCTCGCATTTTTCACATCTTTTCATGCTCCTTGCATTTTTCACACCTTTTCATGCTCCTGGTCTTTCTTTTTTTTTTTTGCTCCTCGCATTTTTCACACCTTTTCATGCTCCTGGTCTTTTTTTTTTTTTTTTTTTTTTGGTCCTCGAATTTTTCACACCTTTTCATGCTCCTGGTATTTTTTTTTTTTTTTTTTGCTCCTCGAATTTTTCACACTTTTTCATGCTCCTCGCATTTTTCACACCTCTTCATGCTCCTCGCATTTTTCACAACTTTTCATGCTCGTCGCATTTTTCACACCTTTTCATGCTCCTGGTCTTTTTTTTTTCTTTTGCTCCTCGCATTTTTCACACCTTTTCATGCTCCTGGTCTTTCTTTTTTTTTTTTTTTTGGGCCTCGCATTTTTCACACCTTTTCATGCTCCTGGTCTTTCTTTTTTTTTCTTTTTTTTGCTCCTCGAATTTTTCACATCTTTTCATGCTCCTCGCATTTTTCACACCTCTTCATGCTCCTCGCATTTTTCACAACTTTTCATGCTCGTCGCATTTTTCACACCTTTTCATGCTCCTGGTCTTTCTTTTTTTTTTTTTTGCTCCTCGCGTTTTTCACACCTTTTCATGCTCCTGGTCTTTTTTTTTTCTTTTGCTCCTCGCATTTTTCACACCTTTTCATGCTCCTGGTCTTTCTTTCTTTCTTTTTTTTTCTTTTTTGCTCCTCGCATTTTTCACACCTTTTCATGCTCCTGGTCTTTTTTTTTTTTTTTTTTGCTCCTCGCATTTTTCACACCTTTTCATGCTCCTGGTCTTTCTTTCTTTCTTTTTTTTTCTTTTTTGCTCCTCGCATTTTTCACACCTTTTCATGCTCCTTGCATTTTTCACAACTTTTCATGCTCCTCGCATTTTTCACACCTTTTCATGCTCCTTGCATTTTTCACACCTTTTCATGCTCCTGGTCTTTCTTTTTTTTTTTTTGCTCCTCGCATTTTTCACACCTTTTCATGCTCCTGGTCTTTCTTTATTTTTTTTTTTTTTTGCTCCTCGAATTTTTCACATCTTTTCATGCTCCTCGCATTTTTCACACCTTTTCATACTCCTGGTCTTTCTTTCTTTCTTTTTTTTTTTTTTTTGCTCCTCGCATTTTTCACACCTTTTCATGCTCCTGGTATTTTTTTTTTTTTTTTTTGCTCCTCGAATTTTTCACACCTTTTCATGCTCCTGGTCTTTCTTTCTTTCTTTTTTTTTCTTTTTTGCTCCTCGCATTTTTCACACCTTTTCATGCTCCTGGTCTTTTTTTTTTTTTTTTTTGCTCCTCGCATTTTTCACACCTTTTCATGCTCCTGGTCTTTCTTTCTTTCTTTTTTTTTCTTTTTTGCTCCTCGCATTTTTCACACCTTTTCATGCTCCTTGCATTTTTCACAACTTTTCATGCTCCTCGCATTTTTCACACCTTTTCATGCTCCTTGCATTTTTCACACCTTTTCATGCTCCTGGTCTTTCTTTTTTTTTTTTTGCTCCTCGCATTTTTCACACCTTTTCATGCTCCTGGTCTTTCTTTATTTTTTTTTTTTTTTGCTCCTCGAATTTTTCACATCTTTTCATGCTCCTCGCATTTTTCACACCTTTTCATACTCCTGGTCTTTCTTTCTTTCTTTTTTTTTTTTTTTTGCTCCTCGCATTTTTCACACCTTTTCATGCTCCTGGTATTTTTTTTTTTTTTTTTTGCTCCTCGAATTTTTCACACCTTTTCATGCTCCTGGTCTTTCTTTCTTTCTTTTTTTTTCTTTTTTGCTCCTCGCATTTTTCACACCTTTTCATGCTCCTTGCATTTTTCACAACTTTTCATGCTCCTCGCATTTTTCACATCTTTTCATGCTCCTTGCATTTTTCACACCTTTTCATGCTCCTGGTCTTTCTTTTTTTTTTTTGCTCCTCGCATTTTTCACACCTTTTCATGCTCCTGGTCTTTTTTTTTTTTTTTTTTTTTTGGTCCTCGAATTTTTCACACCTTTTCATGCTCCTGGTATTTTTTTTTTTTTTTTTTGCTCCTCGAATTTTTCACACTTTTTCATGCTCCTCGCATTTTTCACACCTCTTCATGCTCCTCGCATTTTTCACAACTTTTCATGCTCGTCGCATTTTTCACACCTTTTCATGCTCCTGGTCTTTTTTTTTTCTTTTGCTCCTCGCATTTTTCACACCTTTTCATGCTCCTGGTCTTTCTTTTTTTTTTTTTTTTGGGCCTCGCATTTTTCACACCTTTTCATGCTCCTGGTCTTTCTTTTTTTTTCTTTTTTTTGCTCCTCGAATTTTTCACATCTTTTCATGCTCCTCGCATTTTTCACACCTCTTCATGCTCCTCGCATTTTTCACAACTTTTCATGCTCGTCGCATTTTTCACACCTTTTCATGCTCCTGGTCTTTCTTTTTTTTTTTTTTGCTCCTCGCGTTTTTCACACCTTTTCATGCTCCTGGTCTTTTTTTTTTCTTTTGCTCCTCGCATTTTTCACACCTTTTCATGCTCCTGGTCTTTCTTTCTTTCTTTTTTTTTCTTTTTTGCTCCTCGCATTTTTCACACCTTTTCATGCTCCTGGTCTTTTTTTTTTTTTTTTTTGCTCCTCGCATTTTTCACACCTTTTCATGCTCCTGGTCTTTCTTTCTTTCTTTTTTTTTCTTTTTTGCTCCTCGCATTTTTCACACCTTTTCATGCTCCTTGCATTTTTCACAACTTTTCATGCTCCTCGCATTTTTCACACCTTTTCATGCTCCTTGCATTTTTCACACCTTTTCATGCTCCTGGTCTTTCTTTTTTTTTTTTTGCTCCTCGCATTTTTCACACCTTTTCATGCTCCTGGTCTTTTTTTTTTTTTTGCTCCTCGCATTTTTCACACCTTTTCATGCTCCTGGTCTCTTTTTTTTTTTTTTTTTTTTTTGCTCCTCGCATTTTTCACACCTCTTCATGCTCCTCGCATTTTTCACACCTTTTCATGATCCTGGTCTTTCTTTTTTTTTTTTTTTTTTTTTGCTCCTCGCATTTATCACACCTTTTCATGCTCCTGGTCTTTCTTTTTTTTTTTTTTTTGCTCCTCGCATTTTTCACACCGTTTCATGCTCCTCGCATTTTTCACAACTTTTCATGCTCGTCGCATTTTTCACACCTTTTCATGCTCCTGGTGTTTCTTTTTTTTTTTTTGCTCCTCGCATTTTTCACACCTTTTCATGTTCCTGGTCTTTTTTTTTTTTTTTTTTTTTGCTCCTCGCATTTTTCACACCTTTTCATGCTAATGGTCTTTCTTTTTTTTTTTTGCTCCTCGCATTTTTCACACCTTTTCAACTCCTCGTCTTTCTTTCTTTTTTTTTTTTTTCTCCTTGCATTTTTCACACCTTTTCATGCTCCTGGTCTTTCTTTCTTTCTTTTTTTTTTTTTTTTTGCTCCTCGCATTTTTCACACCTTTTCATGCTCCTGGTCTTTTTTTTTTTTTTTTTTTCTCCTCGCATTTTTCACACCTTTTCATGCTCCTGGTCTTTCTTTTTTTTTTTTTTTCCTCGCATTTTTCACACCTTTTCATGCTCCTGGTCTTTTTTTTTTTTTTTGCTCCTCAAATTTTTCACACCTTTTCATGCTCCTCGCATTTTTCACACCTCTTCATGCTCCTCGCATTTTTCACAACTTTTCATGCTCGTCGCATTTTTCACACCTTTTCATGCTCCTGGTCTTTCTTTTTTTTTTTTTTGCTCCTCGCATTTTTCACACCTTGTCATGTTCCTGGTCTTTTTTTTTTTTTTTTTTTTTTTGCTCCTCGCATTTTTCACACCTTTTCATGCTCCTGGTCTTTCTTTTTTTTTTTTTTTTTTTGCTCCTCGCATTTTTCACACCTTTTCATGCTTCTGGTCTTTCTTTTTTTTTTTTTGCTCCTCGCATTTTTCACACCTTTTCATGCTAATGGTCTTTCTTTTTTTTTTTTTTGCTCCTCGCATTTTTCACACCTTTTCATGCTCCTGGTCTTTCTTTTTTTTTTTTTTTTTTCTCCTCGCATTTTTCACACATTTTCATGCTCCTGGTCTTTCTTTCTTTTTTTTTTTTTTTTTGCTCCTCGCATTTTTCACACCTTTTCATGTTCCTGGTCTTTTTTTTTTTTTTTTTTTCTCCTCGCATTTTTCACACCTTTCATGCTCCTGGTCTTTTTTTTTTTTTTTTGCTCCTCGAATTTTTCACACCTTTTCATGCTCCTCGCATTTTTCACACCTCTTCATGCTCCTCGCATTTTTCACACATTTTCATGCTCCTCGCATTTTTCACACCTCTTCATGCTCCTCGCATTTTTCACAACTTTTCATGCTCGTCGCATTTTTCACACCTTTTCATGCTCCTGGTCTTTCTTTTTTTTTTTTTTGCTCCTCGCATTTTTCACACCTTGTCATGTTCCTGGTCTTTTTTTTTTTTTTTTTTTTTTGCTCCTCGCATTTTTCACACCTTTTCATGCTCCTGGTCTTTCTTTTTTTTTTTTTTTTTTTGCTCCTCGCATTTTTCACACCTTTTCATGCTTCTGGTATTTCTTTTTTTTTTTTTGCTCCTCGCATTTTTCACACCTTTTCATGCTAATGGTCTTTCTTTTTTTTTTTTTGCTCCTCGCATTTTTCACACCTTTTCATGCTCCTGGTCTTTCTTTTTTTTTTTTTTTTTCTCCTCGCATTTTTCACACATTTTCATGCTCCTGGTCTTTTTTTCTTTTTTTTTTTTTTTTTGCTCCTCGCATTTTTCACACCTTTTCATGTTCCTGGTCTTTTTTTTTTTTTTTTTTTCTCCTCGCATTTTTCACACCTTTCATGCTCCTGGTCTTTTTTTTTTTTTTTTTTTTTTTGCTCCTCGAATTTTTCACACCTTTTCATGCTCCTCGCATTTTTCACACCTCTTCATGCTCCTCGCATTTTTCACACATTTTCATGCTCCTCGCATTTTTCACACCTCTTCATGCTCCTCGCATTTTTCACAACTTTTCATGCTCGTCGCATTTCTCACACCTTTTCATGCTCCTGGTCTTTCTTTTTTTTTTTTTTGCTCCTCGCATTTTTCACACCTTGTCATGTTCCTGGTCTTTTTTTTTTTTTTTTTTTTTTTGCTCCTCGCATTTTTCACACCTTTTCATGCTCCTGGTCTTTCTTTTTTTTTTTTTTTTTTTGCTCCTCGCATTTTTCACACCTTTTCATGCTTCTGGTCTTTCTTTTTTTTTTTTTGCTCCTCGCATTTTTCACACCTTTTCATGCTAATGGTCTTTCTTTTTTTTTTTTTGCTCCTCGCATTTTTCACACCTTTTCATGCTCCTGGTCTTTCTTTTTTTTTTTTTTTTTTCTCCTCGCATTTTTCACACATTTTCATGCTCCTGGTCTTTCTTTCTTTTTTTTTTTTTTTTTGCTCCTGCATTTTTCACACCTTTTCATGTTCCTGGTCTTTTTTTTTTTTTTTTTTTCTCCTCGCATTTTTCACACCTTTCATGCTCCTGGTCTTTTTTTTTTTTTTTTTTTTTTTTGCTCCTCGAATTTTTCACACCTTTTCATGCTCCTCGCATTTTTCACACCTCTTCATGCTCCTCGCATTTTTCACACATTTTCATGCTCCTCGCATTTTTCACACCTCTTCATGGCTCCTCGCATTTTTCACAACTTTTCATGCTCGTCGCATTTTTCAGCACCTTTTCATGCTCCTGGTCTTTCTTTTTTTTTTTTTTGCTCCTCGCATTTTCACACCTTGTCATGTTCCTGGTCTTTTTTTTTTTTTTTTTTTTTTTGCTCCTCTCTTTTTTCACACCTTTTTCATGCTCCTGGTCTTTCTTTTTTTTTTTTTTTTTTTGCTCCTCGCATTTTTCACACCTTTTCATGCTTCTGGTCTTTCTTTTTTTTTTTTTGCTCCTCGCATTTTTCACACCTTTTCATGCTAATGGTCTTTCTTTTTTTTTTTTTGCTCCTCGCATTTTTCACACCTTTTCATGCTCCTGGTCTTTCTTTTTTTTTTTTTTTTTTCTCCTCGCATTTTTCACACCTTTTCATGCTCCTGGTCTTTCTTCTTTTTTTTTTTTTTTTTTTGCTCCTCGCATTTTTCACACCTTTTCATGTTCCTGGTCTTTTTTTTTTTTTTTTTTCTCCTCGCATTTTTCACACCTTTCATGCTCCTGGTCTTTTTTTTTTTTTTTTTTTTTTTGCTCCTCGAATTTTTCACACCTTTTCATGCTCCTCGCATTTTTCACACCTCTTCATGCTCCTCGCATTTTTCACACATTTTCATGCTCCTCGCATTTTTCACACCTCTTCATGCTCCTCGCATTTTTCACAACTTTTCATGCTCGTCGCATTTCTCACACCTTTTCATGCTCCTGGTCTTTCTTTTTTTTTTTTTTGCTCCCCGCATTTTTCACACCTTTTCATGCTTCTGGTCTTTTTTTTTTTTTTGCTCCCCGCATTTTTCACACCTTTTCATGCTCCTTGCATTTTTCACAACTTTTCATGCTCCTCGCATTTTTCACACCTTTTCATGCTCCTGGTCTTTTTTTTTTTTTTTTTTTTTTTTGCTCCTCGCATTTTTCACACCTTTTCAGGCTCCTGGTCTTTCTTTTTTTCTTTTTTTTTTTGCTCCTCGCATTTTTCACACCTTTTCATGCTTCTGGTCTTTCTTTTTTTTTTTTTTGCTCCTCGCTTTTTTCACCCCTTTTCATGTTCCTGGTTTTTTTTTTTTTTTTTGCTCCTCAAATTTTTCACACCTTTTCATCCTCCTCGCATTTTTCACACCTCTTCATGCTCCTCGCATTTTTCACAACTTTTCATGCTCGTCGCATTTTTCACACCTTTTCATGCTCCTGGTCTTTCTTTTTTTTTTTTTTGCTCCTCGCATTTTTCACACCTTTTCATGCTCCTGGTCTTTTTTTTTTCTTTTGCTCCTCGCATTTTTCACACCTTTTCATGCTCCTGGTCTTTCTTTCTTTTTTTTTTTTTTTTGCTCCTCGCATTTTTCACACCTTTTCATGCTCCTGGTCTTTTTTTTTTTTTGCTCCTCGAATTTTTCACACCTTTTCATGCTCCTCGCTTTTTTCACACCTCTTCATGCTCCTCGCATTTTTCACACCTTTTCATGCTCCTGGTCTTTTTTTTTTTTTTTTTTTTGCTCCTCGCATTTCTCACACCTTTTCATGCTCCTGGTTTTTTTTTTTTTTGCTCCTCAAATTTTTCACACCTTTTCATGCTCCTCGCATTTTTCACACCTCTTCATGCTCCTCGCATTTTTCACAACTTTTCATGCTCCTCGCATTTTTCACACCTTTTCATGCTCCTGGTCTTTTTTTTTTTTTTTGCTCCTCGCATTTTTCACACCTTTTCATGCTCCTGGTCTTTTTTTTTTTTTTGCTCCTCGCATTTTTCACACCTTTTCATGCTCCTGGTCTTTTTTTTTTTTTGCTCCTCGCATTTTTCACACCTTTTCATGCTCCTGGTTTTTTTTTTTTTTTTGCTCCTCAAATTTTTCACACCTTTTCATCCTCCTCGCATTTTTCACACCTCTTCATGCTCCTCGCATTTTTCACAACTTTTCATGCTCGTCGCATTTTTCACACCTTTTCATGCTCCTGGTCTTTCTTTTTTTTTTTTTGCTCCTCGCATTTTTCACACCTTTTCATGCTCCTGGTCTTTTTTTTTTCTTTTGCTCCTCGCATTTTTCACACATTTTCATGCTCCTGGTATTTTTTTTTTTTTTTTTGCTCCTCGCATTTTTCACACCTCTTCATGCTCCTCGCATTTTTCACAACTTTTCATATTCGTCGCATTTTTCACACCTTTTCATGCTCCTGGTCTTTCTTTTTTTTTTTTTTGCTCCCCACATTTTTCACACCTTTTCATGCTCCTGGTCTTTCTTTTTTTTTTTTTTTTTTTGCTCCTCGCATTTTTCACACCTTTTCATGTTCCTGGTCTCTTTTTTTTTTTTTGCTCCTCGCATTTTTCACACCTTTTCATGCTCCTGGTCTTTTTTTTTTTTTTTTGCTTCTCGCATTTTTCACACCTTTTCATGCTCCTTTCATTTTACACACCTTTTCATGCTCCTCGCATTTTTCAAACATTTTCATGCTCCTCACATTTTTCACAGCTTTTCATTCTCCTCGCATTTTTCACACCTTTTCATGCTCCTCGCATTTTTCACACCTTTTCATGCTCCTCGTATTTTTGACAACTTTTCATGCTCCTCGAAATTTTCACACATTTTCATGCTCTTCATATTTTTCACACCTTTTCCTGATCCTTGCATTTTTCACACGTTTTCATGCTCCTCGCAATTTTCACACCTTTTCATGCTCTTCGTATTTTTCACACCTTTTCATGCACCTCGCATTTTTCACACCTTTTCATGCTCCTCGCATTTTTCACACCTTTTCATGCACCTCGCATTTTTCACACTTTTTCATGCTCCTCGCATTTTTCACACCTTTTCATGCTCCTCGCATTTTTCACACCTTTTCATGCTCCTCGCATTTTTCACACCTTTTCATACTCCTTACATTTTACACACCTTTTCATGCTCCTCGACTTTTTTTTTTTGCTCCTCGCATTTTTCACACCTTTTCATGCACCTCGCATTTTTCACACCTTTTCATACTCCTTGCATTTTTCACACCTTTTCATGCACCTCGCATTTTTCACACCTTTTCATGCTCCTCGTAATTTTTTCACACCTTTTCATGCACCTCGCATTTTTCACACCTTTTCATGCTCCTCGCATTTTTCACACCTTTTCATGCACCTCACATTTTTCACACCTTTTCATGCTCCTCGCATTTTTCAGACCTTTTCATGCACCACGCATTTTTACACCTTTTCATGCTCCTTGTATTTTTTTTTTTTGCTCCTCGCATTTTTCACACATTTTCATGCTCCTTGCATTTTTCAAACCTTTTCATGCTCCTCGCATTTTTCACTCCTTTTCATGCTCCTGATTTTTTTTTTTTTTTTGCTCCTCACATTTTTCACACCTTTTCATGCTCCTGGTCTTTTTTTTTTTTTTTTGCTCCTCGCATTTTTCACACCTTTTCATGCTCCTGGTCTTTTTTTTTTTTTTGCTCCTCGCATTTTTCACACCTCTTCATGCTCCTCGCATTTTTCACACCTTTTCATGCTCCTGGTCTTTCTTTTTTTTTTTTTTTTGCTCCTCGCATTTTTCACACCGTTTCATGCTCCTCGCATTTTTCACAACTTTTCATGCTCGTCGCATTTTTCACACCTTTCATGTTCCTGGTCTTTTTTTTTTTTTTTTTTTTGCTCCTCGCATTTTTCACACCTTTTCATGCTAATGGTCTTTCTTTTTTTTTTTTTGCTCCTCGCATTTTTCACACCTTTTCAACTCCTCGTCTTTCTTTCTTTTTTTTTTTTTTCTCCTTGCATTTTTCACACCTTTTCATGCTCCTGGTCTTTCTTTCTTTCTTTTTTTTTTTTTTTTTGCTCCTCGCATTTTTCACACCTTTTCATGCTCCTCTCTTTTTTTTTTTGCTCCTCGCATTTTTCACACCTTTTCATGCTCCTGGTCTTTCTTTTTTTTTTTTTTTTTCCTCGCATTTTTCACACCTTTTCATGCTCCTGGTCTTTTTTTTTTTTTTTGCTCCTCGCATTTTTCACACCTTTTCATGCTCCTCGCATTTTTTCACACCTCTTCATGCTCCTCGCATTTTTCACAACTTTTCATGCTCGTCGCATTTTTCACACCTTCATGCTCCTGGTCTTTCTTTTTTTCTTTTTGCTCCTCGCATTTTTCACACCTTTTCATGCTCCTGGTCTTTTTTTTTTCTTTTGCTCCTCGCATTTTTCACACCTTTTCATGCTCCTGGTCTTTTTTTTTTTTTTTTGCTCCTCGCATTTTTCACACCTTTTCATGCTCCTGGTCTTTTTTTTTTTTTTGCTCCTCGCATTTTTCACACCTTTTCATGTTCCTGGTCTTTTTTTTTTTTTTTTTTTTCCTCGCCTTTTTCACTCCTCTTCATGCTCCTCGCATTTTTCACAACTTTTCATACTCGGCGCATTTTTCACACCTTTTCATGCTCCTGGTCTTTCTTTTTTTTTTTTTTGCTCCCCACATTTTTCACACCTTTTCATGCTCCTGGTCTTTCTTTTTTTTTTTTTTTTTTTGCTCCTCGCATTTTTCACACCTTTTCATGTTCCTGGTCTTTTTTTTTTTTTTTTTTTTGCTCCTCGCATTTTTCACACCTTTTCATGCTCCTGGTTTTTTTTTTTTTTTTGCTCCTCGAATTTTTCACACCTTTTCATGCTCCTCGCATTTTTCACACCTCTTCATGCTCCTCGCATTTTTCACACATTTTCATGCTCCTCGCATTTTTCACCCCTCTTCATGCTCCTCGCATTTTTCACAACTTTTCATGCTCGTCGCATTTTTCACACCTTTTCATGCTCCTCGTCTTTTACTTTTTTTTTTTTTGCTCCTCACATTTTTCACACCTTTTCATGCTCCTCATATTGTTCACACCTTTTCCTGTTCCTCGTATTTTTCACACATTTTCATGCTCCTCGCATTTTTCACACCTTTTCATGCTCCACATCTTTTTCTTTTCTTTTTTTTTGCTCCTCGCATTTTTCACACGTTTTCATGCTCCTCGCATTTTTCACACCTTCATATGCTCCTCGTCTTATTTTTTTTTTTTCCTCCTCGCATTTTTCACACCTTCTCATGGTCCTCGTCTCTGTTTTTTTTTTTTGCTCCTTGCATTTTTCACACCTTTTCATGCTCCTTGCATTTTTCACACCTTTTCATGCTCCTCGTCTTTTTCTTTTTTTTTTTCTTCTCGCATTTTTCACACCTTTTCATGCTCCTTTCATTTTACACACCTTTTCATGCTCCTCGCATTTTTCAAACCTTTTCATGCTCCTCACATTTTTCACAGCTTTTCATTCTCCTCGCATTTTTCACACCTTTTCATGCTCCTCGCATTTTTCACACCTTTTCATGCTCCTCGTATTTTTGACAACTTTTCATGCTCCTCGAAATTTTCACACATTTTCATGCTCTTCATATTTTTCACACCTTTTCCTGATCCTTGCATTTTTCACACGTTTTCATGCTCCTCGCAATTTTCACACCTTTTCATGCTCTTCGTATTTTTCACACCTTTTCATGCACCTCGCATTTTTCACACCTTTTCATGCTCCTCGCATTTTTCACACCTTTTCATGCTCCTCTTCTTTTTCTTTCTTTTTTTTTCTCCTCGCATTTTTCACACATTTTCATGCTCCTTGCATTTTACACACCTTTTCATGCTCCTCGCCTTTTTTTTTTTGCTCCTCGCATTTTTCACACCTTTTCATGCACCTCGCATTTTTCACACCTTTTCATACTCCTTGCATTTTTCACACCTTTTCATGCTCCTCGCACTTTTCAAACTTTTTCATGCTCCTCGTATTTTTCACACCTTTTCATGCACCTCGCATTTTTCACACCTTTTCATGCTCCTCGCATTTTTCACAACTTTTCATGCTCGTCGCATTTTTCACACCTTTTCATGCTCCTCGTCTTTTACTTTTTTTTTTTTTGCTCCTCACATTTTTCACACCTTTTCATGCTCCTCATATTGTTCACACCTTTTCCTGTTCCTCGTATTTTTCACACATTTTCATGCTCCTCGCATTTTTCACACCTTTTCATGCTCCACATCTTTTTCTTTTCTTTTTTTTTGCTCCTCGCATTTTTCACACGTTTTCATGCTCCTCGCATTTTTCACACCTTCATATGCTCCTCGTCTTATTTTTTTTTTTTCCTCCTCGCATTTTTCACACCTTCTCATGGTCCTCGTCTTTGTTTTTTTTTTTTGCTCCTTGCATTTTTCACACCTTTTCATGCTCCTTGCATTTTTCACACCTTTTCATGCTCCTCGTCTTTTTCTTTTTTTTTTCTTCTCGCATTTTTCACACCTTTTCATGCTCCTTTCATTTTACACACCTTTTCATGCTCCTCGCATTTTTCAAACCTTTTCATGCTCCTCACATTTTTCACAGCTTTTCATTCTCCTCGCATTTTTCACACCTTTTCATGCTCCTCGCATTTTTCACACCTTTTCATGCTCCTCGTATTTTTGACAACTTTTCATGCTCCTCGAAATTTTCACACATTTTCATGCTCTTCATATTTTTCACACCTTTTCCTGATCCTTGCATTTTTCACACGTTTTCATGCTCCTCGCAATTTTCACACCTTTTCATGCTCTTCGTATTTTTCACACCTTTTCATGCACCTCGCATATTTCACACCTTTTCATGCTCCTCGCATTTTTCACACCTTTTCATGCTCCTCGTCTTTTTCTTTCTTTTTTTTTCTCCTCGCATTTTTCACACATTTTCATGCTCCTTGCATTTTACACACCTTTTCATGCTCCTCGACTTTTTTTTTTTCTCCTCGCATTTTTCACACCTTTTCATGCACCTTGCATTTTTCACACCTTTTCATACTCCTTGCATTTTTCACACCTTTTCATGCTCCTCGCACTTTTCAAACTTTTTCATGCTCCTCGTATTTTTCACACCTTTTCATGCACCTCGCATTTTTCACACCTTTTCATGCTCCTCGCATTTTTCACACCTTTTCATGCACCTCACATTTTTCACACCTTTTCATGCTCCTCGCATTTTTCAGACCTTTTCATGCACCACGCATTTTTACACCTTTTCATGCTCCTTGTATTTTTTTTTTTGCTCCTCGCATTTTTCACACCTCTTCATGCTCCTCGCATTTTTCACACCTTTTCAAGATCCTGGTCTTTCTTTTTTTTTTTTTTTTTTTTTGCTCCTCGCATTTATCACACCTTTTCATGCTCCTGGTCTTTCTTTTTTTTTTTTTTTGCTCCTCGCATTTTTCACACCGTTTCATGCTCCTCGCATTTTTCACAACTTTTCATGCTCGTCGCATTTTTCACACCTTTTCATGCTCCTGGTGTTTCTTTTTTTTTTTTTGCTCCTCGCATTTTTCACACCTTTTCATGCTCCTGGTCTTTTTTTTTTTTTTTGCTCCTCGCATTTTTCACACCTTTTCATGCTCCTGGTCTTTTTTTTTTTTTTGCTCCTCGCATTTTTCACACCTTTTCATGCTCCTGGTCTCTTTTTTTTTTTTTTTTTTTTTTTGCTCCTCGCATTTTTCACACCTCTTCATGCTCCTCGCATTTTTCACACCTTTTCATGATCCTGGTCTTTCTTTTTTTTTTTTTTTTGCTCCTCGCATTTTTCACACCGTTTCATGCTCCTCGCATTTTTCACAACTTTTCATGCTCGTCGCATTTTTCACACCTTTTCATGCTCCTGGTGTTTCTTTTTTTTTTTTTGCTCCTCGCATTTTTCACACCTTTTCATGTTCCTGGTCTTTTTTTTTTTTTTTTTTTTGCTCCTCGCATTTTTCACACCTTTTCATGCTAATGGTCTTTCTTTTTTTTTTTTGCTCCTCGCATTTTTCACACCTTTTCAACTCCTCGTCTTTCTTTCTTTTTTTTTTTTTCTCCTTGCATTTTTCACACCTTTTCATGCTCCTGGTCTTTCTTTCTTTTTTTTTTTTTTTTTTTTTTGCTCCTCGCATTTTTCACACCTTTTCATGCTCCTGGTCTTTTTTTTTTTTTTTTTCTCCTCGCATTTTTCACACCTTTTCATGCTCCTGGTCTTTCTTTTTTTTTTTTTTTCCTCGCATTTTTCACACCTTTTCATGCTCCTGGTCTTTTTTTTTTTTTTTGCTCCTCAAATTTTTCACACCTTTTCATGCTCCTCGCATTTTTCACACCTCTTCATGCTCCTCGCATTTTTCACAACTTTTCATGCTCGTCGCATTTTTCACACCTTTTCATGCTCCTGGTCTTTCTTTTTTTTTTTTTGCTCCTCGCATTTTTCACACCTTGTCATGTTCCTGGTCTTTTTTTTTTTTTTTTTTTTTTTTGCTCCTCGCATTTTTCACACCTTTTCATGCTCCTGGTCTTTTTTTTTTTTTTTTTTTTTTTGCTCCTCGCATTTTTCACACCTTTTCATGCTTCTGGTCTTTCTTTTTTTTTTTTTGCTCCTCGCATTTTTCACACCTTTTCATGCTAATGGTCTTTCTTTTTTTTTTTTTGTCCTCGCATTTTTCACACCTTTTCATGCTCCTGGTCTTTCTTTTTTTTTTTTTTTTTTCTCCTCGCATTTTTCACACATTTTCATGCTCCTGGTCTTTCTTTCTTTTTTTTTTTTTTTTTGCTCCTCGCATTTTTCACACCTTTTCATGTTCCTGGTCTTTTTTTTTTTTTTTTTTTCTCCTCGCATTTTTCACACCTTTCATGCTCCTGGTCTTTTTTTTTTTTTTTTTTTTTTGCTCCTCGAATTTTTCACACCTTTTCATGCTCCTCGCATTTTTCACACCTCTTCATGCTCCTCGCATTTTTCACACATTTTCATGCTCCTCGCATTTTTCACACCTCTTCATGCTCCTCGCATTTTTCACAACTTTTCATGCTCGTCGCATTTCTCACACCTTTTCATGCTCCTGGTCTTTCTTTTTTTTTTTTTTGCTCCCCGCATTTTTCACACCTTTTCATGCTTCTGGTCTTTTTTTTTTTTTTTGCTCCCCGCATTTTTCACACCTTTTCATGCTCCTTGCATTTTTCACAACTTTTCATGCTCCTCGCATTTTTCACACCTTTTCATGCTCCTGGTCTTTTTTTTTTTTTTTTTTTTTTTTTTCTCCTCGCATTTTTCACACCTTTTCATGCTCCTGGTCTTTCTTTTTTTTTTTTTTTTTTGCTCCTCGCATTTTTCACACCTTTTCATGCTTCTGGTCTTTCTTTTTTTTTTTTTGCTCCTCGCATTTTTCACACCTTTTCATGTTCCTGGTTTTTTTTTTTTTTTTTGCTCCTCAAATTTTTCACACCTTTTCATCCTCCTCGCATTTTTCACACCTCTTCATGCTCCTCGCATTTTTCACAACTTTTCATGCTCGTCGCATTTTTCACACCTTTTCATGCTCCTGGTCTTTCTTTTTTTTTTTTTGCTCCTCGCATTTTTCACACCTTTTCATGCTCCTGGTCTTTTTTTTTTCTTTTGCTCCTCGCATTTTTCACACCTTTTCATGCTCCTGGTCTTTCTTTCTTTTTTTTTTTTTTTTGCTCCTCGCATTTTTCACACCTTTTCATGCTCCTGGTCTTTTTTTTTTTTTGCTCCTCGAATTTTTCACACCTTTTCATGCTCCTCGCATTTTTCACACCTCTTCATGCTCCTCGCATTTTTCACACCTTTTCATGCTCCTGGTCTTTTTTTTTTTTTTTTTTTTGCTCCTCGCATTTCTCACACCTTTTCATGCTCCTGGTTTTTTTTTTTTTTGCTCCTCAAATTTTTCACACCTTTTCATGCTCCTCGCATTTTTCACACCTCTTCATGCTCCTCGCATTTTTCACAACTTTTCATGCTCGTCGCATTTTTCACACCTTTTCATGCTCCTGGTCTTTTTTTTTTTTTTTGCTCCTCGCATTTTTCACACCTTTTCATGCTCCTGGTCTTTTTTTTTTTTTTGCTCCTCGCATTTTTCACACCTTTTCATGCTCCTGGTCTTTTTTTTTTTTTGCTCCTCGCATTTTTCACACCTTTTCATGCTCCTGGTTTTTTTTTTTTTTTGCTCCTCAAATTTTTCACACCTTTTCATCCTCCTCGCATTTTTCACACCTCTTCATGCTCCTCGCATTTTTCACAACTTTTCATGCTCGTCGCATTTTTCACACCTTTTCATGCTCCTGGTCTTTCTTTTTTTTTTTTTGCTCCTCGCATTTTTCACACCTTTTCATGCTCCTGGTCTTTTTTTTTTCTTTTGCTCCTCGCATTTTTCACACATTTTCATGCTCCTGGTATTTTTTTTTTTTTTTGCTCCTCGCATTTTTCACACCTCTTCATGCTCCTCGCATTTTTCACAACTTTTCATATTCGTCGCATTTTTCACACCTTTTCATGCTCCTGGTCTTTCTTTTTTTTTTTTTTGCTCCCCACATTTTTCACACCTTTTCATGCTCCTGGTCTTTCTTTTTTTTTTTTTTTTTTTGCTCCTCGCATTTTTCACACCTTTTCATGTTCCTCGTCTCTTTTTTTTTTTTTGCTCCTCGCATTTTTCACACCTTTTCATGCTCCTGGTCTTTTTTTTTTTTTTTTGCTTCTCGCATTTTTCACACCTTTTCATGCTCCTGGTCTTTTTTTTTTTTTTGCTCCTCGCATTTTTCACACATTTTCATGCTCCTGGTCTTTCTTTTTTTTTTTTTTGCTCCTCGCATTTTTCACACCTTTTCATGCTCCTGGTCTTTCTTTATTTTTTTTTGCTCCTCGCATTTTTCACACCTTTTCATGCTCCTGGTGTTTCTTTATTTTTTTTTTTTTTTTGCTCCTCGAATTTTTCACATCTTTTCATGCTCCTCGCATTTTTCACACCTTTTCATACTCCTGGTCTTTCTTTCTTTCTTTTTTTTTTTTTTTTGCTCCTCGCATTTTTCACACCTTTTCATGCTCCTGGTATTTTTTTTTTTTTTTTTTGCTCCTCGAATTTTTCACACCTTTTCATGCTCCTGGTCTTTCTTTCTTTCTTTTTTTTTCTTTTTTGCTCCTCGCATTTTTCACACCTTTTCATGCTCCTTGCATTTTTCACAACTTTTCATGCTCCTCGCATTTTTCACACCTTTTCATGCTCCTTGCATTTTTCACACCTTTTCATGCTCCTTGCATTTTTCACACCTTTTCATGCTCCTCGTCTTTTTCTTTTTTTTTTTCTTCTCGCATTTTTCACACCTTTTCATGCTCCTTTCATTTTACACACCTTTTCATGCTCCTCGCATTTTTCAAACCTTTTCATGCTCCTCACATTTTTCACAGCTTTTCATTCTCCTCGCATTTTTCACACCTTTTCATGCTCCTCGCATTTTTCACACCTTTTCATGCTCCTCGTATTTTTGACAACTTTTCATGCTCCTCGAAATTTTCACACATTTTCATGCTCTTCATATTTTTCACACCTTTTCCTGATCCTTGCATTTTTCACACGTTTTCATGCTCCTCGCAATTTTCACACCTTTTCATGCTCTTCGTATTTTTCACACCTTTTCATGCACCTCGCATATTTCACACCTTTTCATGCTCCTCGCATTTTTCACACCTTTTCATGCTCCTCGTCTTTTTCTTTCTTTTTTTTTCTCCTCGCATTTTTCACACATTTTCATGCTCCTTGCATTTTACACACCTTTTCATGCTCCTCGACTTTTTTTTTTTCTCCTCGCATTTTTCACACCTTTTCATGCACCTCGCATTTTTCACACCTTTTCATACTCCTTGCATTTTTCACACCTTTTCATGCTCCTCGCACTTTTCAAACTTTTTCATGCTCCTCGTATTTTTCACACCTTTTCATGCACCTCGCATTTTTCACACCTTTTCATGCTCCTCGCATTTTTCACACCTTTTCATGCACCTCACATTTTTCACACCTTTTCATGCTCCTCGCATTTTTCAGACCTTTTCATGCACCACGCATTTTTACACCTTTTCATGCTCCTTGTATTTTTTTTTTTGCTCCTCGCATTTTTCACACCTCTTCATGCTCCTCGCATTTTTCACACCTTTTCATGATCCTGGTCTTTCTTTTTTTTTTTTTTTTTTTTTTGCTCCTCGCATTTATCACACCTTTTCATGCTCCTGGTCTTTCTTTTTTTTTTTTTTTGCTCCTCGCATTTTTCACACCGTTTCATGCTCCTCGCATTTTTCACAACTTTTCATGCTCGTCGCATTTTTCACACCTTTTCATGCTCCTGGTGTTTCTTTTTTTTTTTTTGCTCCTCGCATTTTTCACACCTTTTCATGCTCCTGGTCTTTTTTTTTTTTTTTTGCTCCTCGCATTTTTCACACCTTTTCATGCTCCTGGTCTTTCTTTTTTTTTTTTTGCTCCTCGCATTTTTCACACCTTTTCATGCTCCTGGTCTTTTTTTTTTCTTTTGCTCCTCGCATTTTTCACACATTTTCATGCTCCTGGTATTTTTTTTTTTTTTTGCTCCTCGCATTTTTCACACCTCTTCATGCTCCTCGCATTTTTCACAACTTTTCATATTCGTCGCATTTTTCACACCTTTTCATGCTCCTGGTCTTTCTTTTTTTTTTTTTTGCTCCCCACATTTTTCACACCTTTTCATTCTCCTGGTCTTTCTTTTTTTTTTTTTTTTTTTTTGCTCCTCGCCTTTTTCACACCTTTTCATGTTCCTCGTCTCTTTTTTTTTTTTTGCTCCTCGCATTTTTCACACCTTTTCATGCTCCTGGTCTTTTTTTTTTTTTTTTGCTTCTCGCATTTTTCACACCTTTTCATGCTCCTGGTCTTTTTTTTTTTTTTGCTCCTCGCATTTTTCACACATTTTCATGCTCCTGGTCTTTCTTTTTTTTTTTTTTGCTCCTCGCATTTTTCACACCTTTTCATGCTCCTGGTCTTTCTTTATTTTTTTTTGCTCCTCGCATTTTTCACACCTTTTCATGCTCCTGGTCTTTCTTTATTTTTTTTTTTTTTTTGCTCCTCGAATTTTTCACATCTTTTCATGCTCCTCGCATTTTTCACACCTTTTCATACTCCTGGTCTTTCTTTCTTTCTTTTTTTTTTTTTTTTGCTCCTCGCATTTTTCACACCTTTTCATGCTCCTGGTTTTTTTTTTTTTTTTTTTTGCTCCTCGAATTTTTCACACCTTTTCATGCTCCTGGTCTTTCTTTCTTTCTTTTTTTTTCTTTTTTGCTCCTCGCATTTTTCACACCTTTTCATGCTCCTTGCATTTTTCACAACTTTTCATGCTCCTCGCATTTTTCACACCTTTTCATGCTCCTTGCATTTTTCACACCTTTTCATGCTCCTTGCATTTTTCACACCTTTTCATGCTCCTCGTCTTTTTCTTTTTTTTTTTCTTCTCGCATTTTTCACACCTTTTCATGCTCCTTTCATTTTACACACCTTTTCATGCTCCTCGCATTTTTCAAACCTTTTCATGCTCCTCACATTTTTCACAGCTTTTCATTCTCCTCGCATTTTTCACACCTTTTCATGCTCCTCGCATTTTTCACACCTTTTCATGCTCCTCGTATTTTTGACAACTTTTCATGCTCCTCGAAATTTTCACACATTTTCATGCTCTTCATATTTTTCACACCTTTTCCTGATCCTTGCATTTTTCACACGTTTTCATGTTCCTCGCAATTTTCACACCTTTTCATGCTCTTCGTATTTTTCACACCTTTTCATGCACCTCGCATATTTCACACCTTTTCATGCTCCTCGCATTTTTCACACCTTTTCATGCTCCTCGTCTTTTTCTTTCTTTTTTTTTCTCCTCGCATTTTTCACACATTTTCATGCTCCTTGCATTTTACACACCTTTTCATGCTCCTCGACTTTTTTTTTTTCTCCTCGCATTTTTCACACCTTTTCATGCACCTCGCATTTTTCACACCTTTTCATACTCCTTGCATTTTTCACACCTTTTCATGCTCCTCGCACTTTTCAAACTTTTTCATGCTCCTCGTATTTTTCACACCTTTTCATGCACCTCGCATTTTTCACACCTTTTCATGCTCCTCGCATTTTTCACACCTTTTCATGCACCTCACATTTTTCACACCTTTTCATGCTCCTCGCATTTTTCAGACCTTTTCATGCACCACGCATTTTTACACCTTTTCATGCTCCTTGTATTTTTTTTTTTGCTCCTCGCATTTTTCACACCTCTTCATGCTCCTCGCATTTTTCACACCTTTTCATGATCCTGGTCTTTCTTTTTTTTTTTTTTTTTTTTTTGCTCCTCGCATTTTTCACACCTTTTCATGCTAATGGTCTTTCTTTTTTTTTTTTGCTCCTCGCATTTTTCACACCTTTTCAACTCCTCGTCTTTCTTTCTTTTTTTTTTTTTTCTCCTTGCATTTTTCACACCTTTTCATGCTCCTGGTCTTTCTTTCTTTCTTTTTTTTTTTTTTTTTGCTCCTCGCATTTTTCACACCTTTTCATGCTCCTGGTCTTTCTTTTTTTTTTTTTTTGCTCCTCGCATTTTTCACACCGTTTCATGCTCCTCGCATTTTTCACAACTTTTCATGCTCGTCGCATTTTTCACACCTTTTCATGCTCCTGGTGTTTCTTTTTTTTTTTTTGCTCCTCGCATTTTTCACACCTTTTCATGCTCCTGGTCTTTTTTTTTTTTTTTTGCTCCTCGCATTTTTCACACCTTTTCATGCTCCTGGTCTTTTTTTTTTTTTTGCTCCTCGCATTTTTCACACCTTTTCATGCTCCTGGTCTTTCTTTTTTTTTTTTTTTTGGCTCCTCGCATTTTTCACACCGTTTCATGCTCCTCGCATTTTTCACAACTTTTCATGCTCGTCGCATTTTTCACACCTTTTCATGCTCCTGGTGTTTCTTTTTTTTTTTTTGCTCCTCGCATTTTTCACACCTTTTCATGTTCCTGGTCTTTTTTTTTTTTTTTTTTTTGCTCCTCGCATTTTTCACACCTTTTCATGCTAATGGTCTTTCTTTTTTTTTTTTGCTCCTCGCATTTTTCACACCTTTTCAACTCCTCGTCTTTCTTTCTTTTTTTTTTTTTCTCCTTGCATTTTTCACACCTTTTCATGCTCCTGGTCTTTCTTTCTTTCTTTTTTTTTTTTTTTTTGCTCCTCGCATTTTTCACACCTTTTCATGCTCCTGGTCTTTTTTTTTTTTTTTTGCTCCTCGCATTTTTCACACCTTTTCATGCTCCTGGTCTTTCTTTTTTTTTTTTTTTCCTCGCATTTTTCACACCTTTTCATGCTCCTGGTCTTTTTTTTTTTTTTTGCTCCTCAAATTTTTCACACCTTTTCATGCTCCTCGCATTTTTCACACCTCTTCATGCTCCTCGCATTTTTCACAACTTTTCATGCTCGTCGCATTTTTCACACCTTTTCATGCTCCTGGTCTTTCTTTTTTTTTTTTTGCTCCTCGCATTTTTCACACCTTGTCATGTTCCTGGTCTTTTTTTTTTTTTTTTTTTTTTGCTCCTCGCATTTTTCACACCTTTTCATGCTCCTGGTCTTTCTTTTTTTTTTTTTTTTTTTGCTCCTCGCATTTTTCACACCTTTTCATGCTTCTGGTCTTTCTTTTTTTTTTTTTGCTCCTCGCATTTTTCACACCTTTTCATGCTAATGGTCTTTCTTTTTTTTTTTTTGCTCCTCGCATTTTTCACACCTTTTCATGCTCCTGGTCTTTCTTTTTTTTTTTTTTTTTTCTCCTCGCATTTTTCACACATTTTCATGCTCCTGGTCTTTCTTTCTTTTTTTTTTTTTTTTTGCTCCTCGCATTTTTCACACCTTTTCATGTTCCTGGTCTTTTTTTTTTTTTTTTTTTCTCCTCGCATTTTTCACACCTTTCATGCTCCTGGTCTTTTTTTTTTTTTTTTTTTTTTGCTCCTCGAATTTTTCACACCTTTTCATGCTCCTCGCATTTTTCACACCTCTTCATGCTCCTCGCATTTTTCACACATTTTCATGCTCCTCGCATTTTTCACACCTCTTCATGCTCCTCGCATTTTTCACAACTTTTCATGCTCGTCGCATTTCTCACACCTTTTCATGCTCCTGGTCTTTCTTTTTTTTTTTTTTGCTCCCCGCATTTTTCACACCTTTTCATGCTTCTGGTCTTTTTTTTTTGCTCCCCGCATTTTTCACACCTTTTCATGCTCCTTGCATTTTTCACAACTTTTCATGCTCCTCCCATTTTTCACACCTTTTCATGCTCCTGGTCTTTTTTTTTTTTTTTTTTTTTTTTGCTCCTCGCATTTTTCACACCTTTTCATGCTCCTGGTCTTTCTTTTTTTTTTTTTTTTTTGCTCCTCGCATTTTTCACACCTTTTCATGCTTCTGGTCTTTCTTTTTTTTTTTTTGCTCCTCGCATTTTTCACACCTTTTCATGTTCCTGGTTTTTTTTTTTTTTTTTGCTCCTCAAATTTTTCACACCTTTTCATCCTCCTCGCATTTTTCACACCTCTTCATGCTCCTCGCATTTTTCACAACTTTTCATGCTCGTCGCATTTTTCACACCTTTTCATGCTCCTGGTCTTTCTTTTTTTTTTTTTGCTCCTCGCATTTTTCACACCTTTTCATGCTCCTGGTCTTTTTTTTTTCTTTTGCTCCTCGCATTTTTCACACCTTTTCATGCTCCTGGTCTTTCTTTCTTTTTTTTTTTTTTTGCTCCTCGCATTTTTCACACCTTTTCATGCTCCTGGTCTTTTTTTTTTTTTGCTCCTCGAATTTTTCACACCTTTTCATGCTCCTCGCTTTTTTCACACCTCTTCATGCTCCTCGCATTTTTCACACCTTTTCTTGCTCCTGGTCTTTTTTTTTTTTTTTTTTTGCTCCTCGCATTTCTCACACCTTTTCATGCTCCTGGTTTTTTTTTTTTTTGCTCCTCAAATTTTTCACACCTTTTCATGCTCCTCGCATTTTTCACACCTCTTCATGCTCCTCGCATTTTTCACAACTTTTCATGCTCGTCGCATTTTTCACACCTTTTCATGCTCCTGGTCTTTTTTTTTTTTTTTGCTCCTCGCATTTTTCACACCTTTTCATGCTCCTGGTCTTTTTTTTTTTTTTGCTCCTCGCATTTTTCACACCTTTTCATGCTCCTGGTCTTTTTTTTTTTTTGCTCCTCGCATTTTTCACACCTTTTCATGCTCCTGGTTTTTTTTTTTTTTTGCTCCTCAAATTTTTCACACCTTTTCATCCTCCTCGCATTTTTCACACCTCTTCATGCTCCTCGCATTTTTCACAACTTTTCATGCTCGTCGCATTTTTCACACCTTTTCATGCTCCTGGTCTTTCTTTTTTTTTTTTTGCTCCTCGCATTTTTCACACCTTTTCATGCTCCTGGTCTTTTTTTTTTCTTTTGCTCCTCGCATTTTTCACACATTTTCATGCTCCTGGTATTTTTTTTTTTTTTTGCTCCTCGCATTTTTCACACCTCTTCATGCTCCTCGCATTTTTCACAACTTTTCATATTCGTCGCATTTTTCACACCTTTTCATGCTCCTGGTCTTTCTTTTTTTTTTTTTTGCTCCCCACATTTTTCACACCTTTTCATGCTCCTGGTCTTTCTTTTTTTTTTTTTTTTTTTGCTCCTCGCATTTTTCACACCTTTTCATGTTCCTCGTCTCTTTTTTTTTTTTTGCTCCTCGCATTTTTCACACCTTTTCATGCTCCTGGTCTTTTTTTTTTTTTTTTGCTTCTCGCATTTTTCACACCTTTTCATGCTCCTGGTCTTTTTTTTTTTTTTGCTCCTCGCATTTTTCACACATTTTCATGCTCCTGGTCTTTCTTTTTTTTTTTTTTGCTCCTCGCATTTTTCACACCTTTTCATGCTCCTGGTCTTTCTTTATTTTTTTTTGCTCCTCGCATTTTTCACACCTTTTCATGCTCCTGGTCTTTCTTTATTTTTTTTTTTTTTTTGCTCCTCGAATTTTTCACATCTTTTCATGCTCCTCGCATTTTTCACACCTTTTCATACTCCTGGTCTTTCTATCTTTCTTTTTTTTTTTTTTTTGCTCCTCGCATTTTTCACACCTTTTCATGCTCCTGGTATTTTTTTTTTTTTTTTTTGCTCCTCGAATTTTTCACACCTTTTCATGCTCCTGGTCTTTCTTTCTTTCTTTTTTTTTCTTTTTTGCTCCTCGCATTTTTCACACCTTTTCATGCTCCTTGCATTTTTCACAACTTTTCATGCTCCTCGCATTTTTCACACCTTTTCATGCTCCTTGCATTTTTCACACCTTTTCATGCTCCTTGCATTTTTCACACCTTTTCATGCTCCTCGTCTTTTTCTTTTTTTTTTTCTTCTCGCATTTTTCACACCTTTTCATGCTCCTTTCATTTTACACACCTTTTCATGCTCCTCGCATTTTTCAAACCTTTTCATGCTCCTCACATTTTTCACAGCTTTTCATTCTCCTCGCATTTTTCACACCTTTTCATGCTCCTCGCATTTTTCACACCTTTTCATGCTCCTCGTATTTTTGACAACTTTTCATGCTCCTCGAAATTTTCACACATTTTCATGCTCTTCATATTTTTCACACCTTTTCCTGATCCTTGCATTTTTCACACGTTTTCATGCTCCTCGCAATTTTCACACCTTTTCATGCTCTTCGTATTTTTCACACCTTTTCATGCACCTCGCATATTTCACACCTTTTCATGCTCCTCGCATTTTTCACACCTTTTCATGCTCCTCGTCTTTTTCTTTCTTTTTTTTTCTCCTCGCATTTTTCACACATTTTCATGCTCCTTGCATTTTACACACCTTTTCATGCTCCTCGACTTTTTTTTTTTCTCCTCGCATTTTTCACACCTTTTCATGCACCTCGCATTTTTCACACCTTTTCATACTCCTTGCATTTTTCACACCTTTTCATGCTCCTCGCACTTTTCAAACTTTTTCATGCTCCTCGTATTTTTCACACCTTTTCATGCACCTCGCATTTTTCACACCTTTTCATGCTCCTCGCATTTTTCACACCTTTTCATGCACCTCACATTTTTCACACCTTTTCATGCTCCTCGCATTTTTCAGACCTTTTCATGCACCACGCATTTTTACACCTTTTCATGCTCCTTGTATTTTTTTTTTTGCTCCTCGCATTTTTCACACCTCTTCATGCTCCTCGCATTTTTCACACCTTTTCATGATCCTGGTCTTTCTTTTTTTTTTTTTTTTTTTTTGCTCCTCGCATTTATCACACCTTTTCATGCTCCTGGTCTTTCTTTTTTTTTTTTTTTGCTCCTCGCATTTTTCACACCGTTTCATGCTCCTCGCATTTTTCACAACTTTTCATGCTCGTCGCATTTTTCACACCTTTTCATGCTCCTGGTGTTTCTTTTTTTTTTTTTGCTCCTCGCATTTTTCACACCTTTTCATGCTCCTGGTCTTTTTTTTTTTTTTTTGCTCCTCGCATTTTTCACACCTTTTCATGCTCCTGGTCTCTTTTTTTTTTTTTTTTTTTTTTTGCTCCTCGCATTTTTCACACCTCTTCATGCTCCTCGCATTTTTCACACCTTTTCATGATCCTGGTCTTTCTTTTTTTTTTTTTTTTTTTTGGTCCTCGCATTTATCACACCTTTTCATGCTCCTGGTCTTTCTTTTTTTTTTTTTTTTGCTCCTCGCATTTTTCACACCGTTTCATGCTCCTCGCATTTTTCACAACTTTTCATGCTCGTCGCATTTTTCACACCTTTTCATGCTCCTGGTGTTTCTTTTTTTTTTTTTGCTCCTCGCATTTTTCACACCTTTTCATGTTCCTGGTCTTTTTTTTTTTTTTTTTTTTGCTCCTCGCATTTTTCACACCTTTTCATGCTAATGGTCTTTCTTTTTTTTTTTTGCTCCTCGCATTTTTCACACCTTTTCAACTCCTCGTCTTTCTTTCTTTTTTTTTTTTTTCTCCTTGCATTTTTCACACCTTTTCATGCTCCTGGTCTTTCTTTCTTTCTTTTTTTTTTTTTTTTTGCTCCTCGCATTTTTCACACCTTTTCATGCTCCTGGTCTTTTTTTTTTTTTTTTTCTCCTCGCATTTTTCACACCTTTTCATGCTCCTGGTCTTTCTTTTTTTTTTTTTTTCCTCGCATTTTTCACACCTTTTCATGCTCCTGGTCTTTTTTTTTTTTTTTGCTCCTCAAATTTTTCACACCTTTTCATGCTCCTCGCATTTTTCACACCTCTTCATGCTCCTCGCATTTTTCACAACTTTTCATGCTCGTCGCATTTTTCACACCTTTTCATGCTCCTGGTCTTTCTTTTTTTTTTTTTGCTCCTCGCATTTTTCACACCTTGTCATGTTCCTGGTCTTTTTTTTTTTTTTTTTTTTTTGCTCCTCGCATTTTTCACACCTTTTCATGCTCCTGGTCTTTCTTTTTTTTTTTTTTTTTTTGCTCCTCGCATTTTTCACACCTTTTCATGCTTCTGGTCTTTCTTTTTTTTTTTTTGCTCCTCGCATTTTTCACACCTTTTCATGCTAATGGTCTTTCTTTTTTTTTTTTTGCTCCTCGCATTTTTCACACCTTTTCATGCTCCTGGTCTTTCTTTTTTTTTTTTTTTTTTCTCCTCGCATTTTTCACACATTTTCATGCTCCTGGTCTTTCTTTCTTTTTTTTTTTTTTTTTGCTCCTCGCATTTTTCACACCTTTTCATGTTCCTGGTCTTTTTTTTTTTTTTTTTTCTCCTCGCATTTTTCACACCTTTCATGCTCCTGGTCTTTTTTTTTTTTTTTTTTTTTTTGCTCCTCGAATTTTTCACACCTTTTCATGCTCCTCGCATTTTTCACACCTCTTCATGCTCCTCGCATTTTTCACACATTTTCATGCTCCTCGCATTTTTCACACCTCTTCATGCTCCTCGCATTTTTCACAACTTTTCATGCTCGTCGCATTTCTCACACCTTTTCATGCTCCTGGTCTTTCTTTTTTTTTTTTTTGCTCCCCGCATTTTTCACACCTTTTCATGCTTCTGGTCTTTTTTTTTTTTTTTGCTCCCCGCATTTTTCACACCTTTTCATGCTCCTTGCATTTTTCACAACTTTTCATGCTCCTCGCATTTTTCACACCTTTTCATGCTCCTGGTCTTTTTTTTTTTTTTTTTTTTTTTTGCTCCTCGCATTTTTCACACCTTTTCATGCTCCTGGTCTTTCTTTTTTTTTTTTTTTTTTGCTCCTCGCATTTTTCACACCTTTTCATGCTTCTGGTCTTTCTTTTTTTTTTTTTGCTCCTCGCATTTTTCACACCTTTTCATGTTCCTGGTTTTTTTTTTTTTTTTTGCTCCTCAAATTTTTCACACCTTTTCATCCTCCTCGCATTTTTCACACCTCTTCATGCTCCTCGCATTTTTCACAACTTTTCATGCTCGTCGCATTTTTCACACCTTTTCATGCTCCTGGTCTTTCTTTTTTTTTTTTTGCTCCTCGCATTTTTCACACCTTTTCATGCTCCTGGTCTTTTTTTTTTCTTTTGCTCCTCGCATTTTTCACACCTTTTCATGCTCCTGGTCTTTCTTTCTTTTTTTTTTTTTTTGCTCCTCGCATTTTTCACACCTTTTCATGCTCCTGGTCTTTTTTTTTTTTTGCTCCTCGAATTTTTCACACCTTTTCATGCTCCTCGCATTTTTCACACCTCTTCATGCTCCTCGCATTTTTCACACCTTTTCATGCTCCTGGTCTTTTTTTTTTTTTTTTTTTTGCTCCTCGCATTTCTCACACCTTTTCATGCTCCTGGTTTTTTTTTTTTTTGCTCCTCAAATTTTTCACACCTTTTCATGCTCCTCGCATTTTTCACACCTCTTCATGCTCCTCGCATTTTTCACAACTTTTCATGCTCCTCGCATTTTTCACACCTTTTTATGCTCCTGGTCTTTTTTTTTTTTTTTGCTCCTCGCATTTTTCACACCTTTTCATGCTCCTGGTCTTTTTTTTTTTTTTGCTCCTCGCATTTTTCACACCTTTTCATGCTCCTGGTCTTTTTTTTTTTTTGCTCCTCGCATTTTTCACACCTTTTCATGCTCCTGGTTTTTTTTTTTTTTTGCTCCTCAAATTTTTCACACCTTTTCATCCTCCTCGCATTTTTCACACCTCTTCATGCTCCTCGCATTTTTCACAACTTTTCATGCTCGTCGCATTTTTCACACCTTTTCATGCTCCTGGTCTTTCTTTTTTTTTTTTTGCTCCTCGCATTTTTCACACCTTTTCATGCTCCTGGTCTTTTTTTTTTCTTTTGCTCCTCGCATTTTTCACACATTTTCATGCTCCTGGTATTTTTTTTTTTTTTTTGCTCCTCGCATTTTTCACACCTCTTCATGCTCCTCGCATTTTTCACAACTTTTCATATTCGTCGCATTTTTCACACCTTTTCATGCTCCTGGTCTTTCTTTTTTTTTTTTTTGCTCCCCACATTTTTCACACCTTTTCATGCTCCTGGTCTTTCTTTTTTTTTTTTTTTTTTTGCTCCTCGCATTTTTCACACCTTTTCATGTTCCTGGTCTCTTTTTTTTTTTTTGCTCCTCGCATTTTTCACACCTTTTCATGCTCCTGGTCTTTTTTTTTTTTTTTTGCTTCTCGCATTTTTCACACCTTTTCATGCTCCTGGTCTTTTTTTTTTTTTTGCTCCTCGCATTTTTCACACATTTTCATGCTCCTGGTCTTTCTTTTTTTTTTTTTTGCTCCTCGCATTTTTCACACCTTTTCATGCTCCTGGTCTTTCTTTATTTTTTTTTGCTCCTCGCATTTTTCACACCTTTTCATGCTCCTGGTCTTTCTTTATTTTTTTTTTTTTTTGCTCCTCGAATTTTTCACATCTTTTCATGCTCCTCGCATTTTTCACACCTTTTCATACTCCTGGTCTTTCTTTCTTTCTTTTTTTTTTTTTTTTGCTCCTCGCATTTTTCACACCTTTTCATGCTCCTGGTATTTTTTTTTTTTTTTTTTGCTCCTCGAATTTTTCACACCTTTTCATGCTCCTGGTCTTTCTTTCTTTCTTTTTTTTTCTTTTTTGCTCCTCGCATTTTTCACACCTTTTCATGCTCCTTGCATTTTTCACAACTTTTCATGCTCCTCGCATTTTTCACATCTTTTCATGCTCCTTGCATTTTTCACACCTTTTCATGCTCCTGGTCTTTCTTTTTTTTTTTTGCTCCTCGCATTTTTCACACCTTTTCATGCTCCTGGTCTTTTTTTTTTTTTTTTTTTTTGGTCCTCGAATTTTTCACACCTTTTCATGCTCCTGGTTTTTTTTTTTTTTTTTTTTGCTCCTCGAATTTTTCACACTTTTTCATGCTCCTCGCATTTTTCACACCTCTTCATGCTCCTCGCATTTTTCACAACTTTTCATGCTCGTCGCATTTTTCACACCTTTTCATGCTCCTGGTCTTTTTTTTTTCTTTTGCTCCTCGCATTTTTCACACCTTTTCATGCTCCTGGTCTTTCTTTTTTTTTTTTTTTTGGGCCTCGCATTTTTCACACCTTTTCATGCTCCTGGTCTTTCTTTTTTTTTCTTTTTTTTGCTCCTCGAATTTTTCACATCTTTTCATGCTCCTCGCATTTTTCACACCTCTTCATGCTCCTCGCATTTTTCACAACTTTTCATGCTCGTCGCATTTTTCACACCTTTTCATGCTCCTGGTCTTTCTTTTTTTTTTTTTTGCTCCTCGCGTTTTTCACACCTTTTCATGCTCCTGGTCTTTTTTTTTTCTTTTGCTCCTCGCATTTTTCACACCTTTTCATGCTCCTGGTCTTTCTTTCTTTCTTTTTTTTTCTTTTTTGCTCCTCGCATTTTTCACACCTTTTCATGCTCCTGGTCTTTTTTTTTTTTTTTTTTGCTCCTCGCATTTTTCACACCTTTTCATGCTCCTGGTCTTTCTTTCTTTCTTTTTTTTTCTTTTTTGCTCCTCGCATTTTTCACACCTTTTCATGCTCCTTGCATTTTTCACAACTTTTCATGCTCCTCGCATTTTTCACACCTTTTCATGCTCCTTGCATTTTTCACACCTTTTCATGCTCCTGGCCTTTCTTTTTTTTTTTTTGCTCCTCGCATTTTTCACACCTTTTCATGCTCCTGGTCTTTTTTTTTTTTTTGCTCCTCGCATTTTTCACACCTTTTCATGCTCCTGGTCTCTTTTTTTTTTTTTTTTTTTTTTTTGCTCCTCGCATTTTTCACCCCTCTTCATGCTCCTCGCATTTTTCACACCTTTTCATGATCCTGGTCTTTCTTTTTTTTTTTTTTTTTTTTGCTCCTCGCATTTATCACACCTTTTCATGCTCCTGGTCTTTCTTTTTTTTTTTTTTTTGCTCCTCGCATTTTTCACACCGTTTCATGCTCCTCGCATTTTTCACAACTTTTCATGCTCGTCGCATTTTTCACACCTTTTCATGCTCCTGGTGTTTCTTTTTTTTTTTTTGCTCCTCGCATTTTTCACACCTTTTCATGTTCCTGGTCTTTTTTTTTTTTTTTTTTTTGCTCCTCGCATTTTTCACACCTTTTCATGCTAATGGTCTTTCTTTTTTTTTTTTGCTCCTCGCATTTTTCACACCTTTTCAACTCCTCGTCTTTCTTTCTTTTTTTTTTTTTTCTCCTTGCATTTTTCACACCTTTTCATGCTCCTGGTCTTTCTTTCTTTCTTTTTTTTTTTTTTTTTGCTCCTCGCATTTTTCACACCTTTTCATGCTCCTGGTCTTTTTTTTTTTTTTTTTCTCCTCGCATTTTTCACACCTTTTCATGCTCCTGGTCTTTCTTTTTTTTTTTTTTCCTCGCATTTTTCACCCCTTTTCATGCTCCTGGTCTTTTTTTTTTTTTTTGCTCCTCAAATTTTTCACACCTTTTCATGCTCCTCGCATTTTTCACACCTCTTCATGCTCCTCGCATTTTTCACAACTTTTCATGCTCGTCGCATTTTTCACACCTTTTCATGCTCCTGGTCTTTCTTTTTTTTTTTTTTGCTCCTCGCATTTTTCACACCTTGTCATGTTCCTGGTCTTTTTTTTTTTTTTTTTTTTTTGCTCCTCGCATTTTTCACACCTTTTCATGCTCCTGGTCTTTCTTTTTTTTTTTTTTTTTTTGCTCCTCGCATTTTTCACACCTTTTCATGCTTCTGGTCTTTCTTTTTTTTTTTTTGCTCCTCGCATTTTTCACACCTTTTCATGCTAATGGTCTTTCTTTTTTTTTTTTTGCTCCTCGCATTTTTCACACCTTTTCATGCTCCTGGTCTTTCTTTTTTTTTTTTTTTTTTCTCCTCGCATTTTTCACACATTTTCATGCTCCTGGTCTTTCTTTCTTTTTTTTTTTTTTTTTGCTCCTCGCATTTTTCACACCTTTTCATGTTCCTGGTCTTTTTTTTTTTTTTTTTTTCTCCTCGCATTTTTCACACCTTTCATGCTCCTGGTCTTTTTTTTTTTTTTTTTTTTTTTTGCTCCTCGAATTTTTCACACCTTTTCATGCTCCTCGCATTTTTCACACCTCTTCATGCTCCTCGCATTTTTCACACATTTTCATGCTCCTCGCATTTTTCACACCTCTTCATGCTCCTCGCATTTTTCACAACTTTTCATGCTCGTCGCATTTCTCACACCTTTTCATGCTCCTGGTCTTTCTTTTTTTTTTTTTTGCTCCCCGCATTTTTCACACCTTTTCATGCTTCTGGTCTTTTTTTTTTTTTTGCTCCCCGCATTTTTCACACCTTTTCATGCTCCTTGCATTTTTCACAACTTTTCATGCTCCTCGCATTTTTCACACCTTTTCATGCTCCTGGTCTTTTTTTTTTTTTTTTTTTTTTTTGCTCCTCGCATTTTTCACACTTTTTCAGGCTCCTGGTCTTTCTTTTTTTCTTTTTTTTTTGCTCCTCGCATTTTTCACACCTTTTCATGCTTCTGGTCTTTCTTTTTTTTTTTTTGCTCCTCGCATTTTTCACACCTTTTCATGTTCCTGGTTTTTTTTTTTTTTTTTGCTCCTCAAATTTTTCACACCTTTTCATCCTCCTCGCATTTTTCACACCTCTTCATGCTCCTCGCATTTTTCACAACTTTTCATGCTCGTCGCATTTTTCACACCTTTTCATGCTCCTGGTCTTTCTTTTTTTTTTTTTGCTCCTCGCATTTTTCACACCTTTTCATGCTCCTGGTCTTTTTTTTTTCTTTTGCTCCTCGCATTTTTCACACCTTTTCATGCTCCTGGTCTTTCTTTCTTTTTTTTTTTTTTTGCTCCTCGCATTTTTCACACCTTTTCATGCTCCTGGTCTTTTTTTTTTTTTGCTCCTCGAATTTTTCACACCTTTTCATGCTCCTCGCATTTTTCACACCTCTTCATGCTCCTCGCATTTTTCACACCTTTTCATGCTCCTGGTCTTTTTTTTTTTTTTTTTTTTGCTCCTCGCATTTCTCACACCTTTTCATGCTCCTGGTTTTTTTTTTTTTTGCTCCTCAAATTTTTCACACCTTTTCATGCTCCTCGCATTTTTCACACCTCTTCATGCTCCTCGCATTTTTCACAACTTTTCATGCTCGTCGCATTTTTCACACCTTTTCATGCTCCTGGTCTTTTTTTTTTTTTTTGCTCCTCGCATTTTTCACACCTTTTCATGCTCCTGGTCTTTTTTTTTTTTTTGCTCCTCGCATTTTTCACACCTTTTCATGCTCCTGGTCTTTTTTTTTTTTTGCTCCTCGCATTTTTCACACCTTTTCATGCTCCTGGTTTTTTTTTTTTTTTGCTCCTCAAATTTTTCACACCTTTTCATCCTCCTCGCATTTTTCACACCTCTTCATGCTCCTCGCATTTTTCACAACTTTTCATGCTCGTCGCATTTTTCACACCTTTTCATGCTCCTGGTCTTTCTTTTTTTTTTTTTGCTCCTCGCATTTTTCACACCTTTTCATGCTCCTGGTCTTTTTTTTTTCTTTTGCTCCTCGCATTTTTCACACATTTTCATGCTCCTGGTATTTTTTTTTTTTTTTTGCTCCTCGCATTTTTCACACCTCTTCATGCTCCTCGCATTTTTCACAACTTTTCATATTCGTCGCATTTTTCACACCTTTTCATGCTCCTGGTCTTTCTTTTTTTTTTTTTTGCTCCCCACATTTTTCACACCTTTTCATGCTCCTGGTCTTTCTTTTTTTTTTTTTTTTTTTGCTCCTCGCATTTTTCACACCTTTTCATGTTCCTGGTCTCTTTTTTTTTTTTTGCTCCTCGCATTTTTCACACCTTTTCATGCTCCTGGTCTTTTTTTTTTTTTTTTGCTTCTCGCATTTTTCACACCTTTTCATGCTCCTGGTCTTTTTTTTTTTTTTGCTCCTCGCATTTTTCACACATTTTCATGCTCCTGGTCTTTCTTTTTTTTTTTTTTGCTCCTCGCATTTTTCACACCTTTTCATGCTCCTGGTCTTTCTTTATTTTTTTTTGCTCCTCGCATTTTTCACACCTTTTCATGCTCCTGGTCTTTCTTTATTTTTTTTTTTTTTTGCTCCTCGAATTTTTCACATCTTTTCATGCTCCTCGCATTTTTCACACCTTTTCATACTCCTGGTCTTTCTTTCTTTCTTTTTTTTTTTTTTTTGCTCCTCGCATTTTTCACACCTTTTCATGCTCCTGGTATTTTTTTTTTTTTTTTTTGCTCCTCGAATTTTTCACACCTTTTCATGCTCCTGGTCTTTCTTTCTTTCTTTTTTTTTCTTTTTTGCTCCTCGCATTTTTCACACCTTTTCATGCTCCTTGCATTTTTCACAACTTTTCATGCTCCTCGCATTTTTCACATCTTTTCATGCTCCTTGCATTTTTCACACCTTTTCATGCTCCTGGTCTTTCTTTTTTTTTTTTGCTCCTCGCATTTTTCACACCTTTTCATGCTCCTGGTCTTTTTTTTTTTTTTTTTTTTTGGTCCTCGAATTTTTCACACCTTTTCATGCTCCTGGTATTTTTTTTTTTTTTTTTTGCTCCTCGAATTTTTCACACTTTTTCATGCTCCTCGCATTTTTCACACCTCTTCATGCTCCTCGCATTTTTCACAACTTTTCATGCTCGTCGCATTTTTCACACCTTTTCATGCTCCTGGTCTTTTTTTTTTCTTTTGCTCCTCGCATTTTTCACACCTTTTCATGCTCCTGGTCTTTCTTTTTTTTTTTTTTTTGGGCCTCGCATTTTTCACACCTTTTCATGCTCCTGGTCTTTCTTTTTTTTTTCTTTTTTTTGCTCCTCGAATTTTTCACATCTTTTCATGCTCCTCGCATTTTTCACACCTCTTCATGCTCCTCGCATTTTTCACAACTTTTCATGCTCGTCGCATTTTTCACACCTTTTCATGCTCCTGGTCTTTCTTTTTTTTTTTTTTGCTCCTCGCGTTTTTCACACCTTTTCATGCTCCTGGTCTTTTTTTTTTCTTTTGCTCCTCGCATTTTTCACACCTTTTCATGCTCCTGGTCTTTCTTTCTTTCTTTTTTTTTCTTTTTTGCTCCTCGCATTTTTCACACCTTTTCATGCTCCTGGTCTTTTTTTTTTTTTTTTTTGCTCCTCGCATTTTTCACACCTTTTCATGCTCCTGGTCTTTCTTTCTTTCTTTTTTTTTCTTTTTTGCTCCTCGCATTTTTCACACCTTTTCATGCTCCTTGCATTTTTCACAACTTTTCATGCTCCTCGCATTTTTCACACCTTTTCATGCTCCTTGCATTTTTCACACCTTTTCATGCTCCTGGTCTTTCTTTTTTTTTTTTTGCTCCTCGCATTTTTCACACCTTTTCATGCTCCTGGTCTTTTTTTTTTTTTTGCTCCTCGCATTTTTCACACCTTTTCATGCTCCTGGTCTCTTTTTTTTTTTTTTTTTTTTTTGCTCCTCGCATTTTTCACACCTCTTCATGCTCCTCGCATTTTTCACACCTTTTCATGATCCTGGTCTTTCTTTTTTTTTTTTTTTTTTTTTGCTCCTCGCATTTATCACACCTTTTCATGCTCCTGGTCTTTCTTTTTTTTTTTTTTTTGCTCCTCGCATTTTTCACACCGTTTCATGCTCCTCGCATTTTTCACAACTTTTCATGCTCGTCGCATTTTTCACACCTTTTCATGCTCCTGGTGTTTCTTTTTTTTTTTTTGCTCCTCGCATTTTTCACACCTTTTCATGTTCCTGGTCTTTTTTTTTTTTTTTTTTTGCTCCTCGCATTTTTCACACCTTTTCATGCTAATGGTCTTTCTTTTTTTTTTTTGCTCCTCGCATTTTTCACACCTTTTCAACTCCTCGTCTTTCTTTCTTTTTTTTTTTTTTCTCCTTGCATTTTTCACACCTTTTCATGCTCCTGGTCTTTCTTTCTTTCTTTTTTTTTTTTTTTTTGCTCCTCGCATTTTTCACACCTTTTCATGCTCCTGGTCTTTTTTTTTTTTTTTTCTCCTCGCATTTTTCACACCTTTTCATGCTCCTGGTCTTTCTTTTTTTTTTTTTTTCCTCGCATTTTTCACACCTTTTCATGCTCCTGGTCTTTTTTTTTTTTTTTGCTCCTCAAATTTTTCACACCTTTTCATGCTCCTCGCATTTTTCACACCTCTTCATGCTCCTCGCATTTTTCACAACTTTTCATGCTCGTCGCATTTTTCACACCTTTTCATGCTCCTGGTCTTTCTTTTTTTTTTTTTTGCTCCTCGCATTTTTCACACCTTGTCATGTTCCTGGTCTTTTTTTTTTTTTTTTTTTTTTGCTCCTCGCATTTTTCACACCTTTTCATGCTCCTGGTCTTTCTTTTTTTTTTTTTTTTTTTGCTCCTCGCTTTTTTCACACCTTTTCATGCTTCTGGTCTTTCTTTTTTTTTTTTTGCTCCTCGCATTTTTCACACCTTTTCATGCTAATGGTCTTTCTTTTTTTTTTTTTGCTCCTCGCATTTTTCACATCTTTTCATGCTCCTCGCATTTTTCACACCTTTTCATACTCCTGGTCTTTCTTTCTTTCTTTTTTTTTTTTTTTTGCTCCTCGCATTTTTCACACCTTTTCATGCTCCTGGTATTTTTTTTTTTTTTTTTTGCTCCTCGAATTTTTCACACCTTTTCATGCTCCTGGTCTTTCTTTCTTTCTTTTTTTTTCTTTTTTGCTCCTCGCATTTTTCACACCTTTTCATGCTCCTTGCATTTTTCACAACTTTTCATGCTCCTCGCATTTTTCACATCTTTTCATGCTCCTTGCATTTTTCACACCTTTTCATGCTCCTGGTCTTTCTTTTTTTTTTTTGCTCCTCGCATTTTTCACACCTTTTCATGCTCCTGGTCTTTTTTTTTTTTTTTTTTTTTTGGTCCTCGAATTTTTCACACCTTTTCATGCTCCTGGTATTTTTTTTTTTTTTTTTTGCTCCTCGAATTTTTCACACTTTTTCATGCTCCTCGCATTTTTCACACCTCTTCATGCTCCTCGCATTTTTCACAACTTTTCATGCTCGTCGCATTTTTCACACCTTTTCATGCTCCTGGTCTTTTTTTTTTCTTTTGCTCCTCGCATTTTTCACACCTTTTCATGCTCCTGGTCTTTCTTTTTTTTTTTTTTTTTGGGCCTCGCATTTTTCACACCTTTTCATGCTCCTGGTCTTTCTTTTTTTTTTCTTTTTTTTGCTCCTCGAATTTTTCACATCTTTTCATGCTCCTCGCATTTTTCACACCTCTTCATGCTCCTCGCATTTTTCACAACTTTTCATGCTCGTCGCATTTTTCACACCTTTTCATGCTCCTGGTCTTTCTTTTTTTTTTTTTTGCTCCTCGCGTTTTTCACACCTTTTCATGCTCCTGGTCTTTTTTTTTTCTTTTGCTCCTCGCATTTTTCACACCTTTTCATGCTCCTGGTCTTTCTTTCTTTCTTTTTTTTTCTTTTTTGCTCCTCGCATTTTTCACACCTTTTCATGCTCCTGGTCTTTTTTTTTTTTTTTTTTGCTCCTCGCATTTTTCACACCTTTTCATGCTCCTGGTCTTTCTTTCTTTCTTTTTTTTTCTTTTTTGCTCCTCGCATTTTTCACACCTTTTCATGCTCCTTGCATTTTTCACAACTTTTCATGCTCCTCGCATTTTTCACACCTTTTCATGCTCCTTGCATTTTTCACACCTTTTCATGCTCCTGGTCTTTCTTTTTTTTTTTTTGCTCCTCGCATTTTTCACACCTTTTCATGCTCCTGGTCTTTTTTTTTTTTTTGCTCCTCGCATTTTTCACACCTTTTCATGCTCCTGGTCTCTTTTTTTTTTTTTTTTTTTTTTTGCTCCTCGCATTTTTCACACCTCTTCATGCTCCTCGCATTTTTCACACCTTTTCATGATCCTGGTCTTTCTTTTTTTTTTTTTTTTTTTTGCTCCTCGCATTTATCACACCTTTTCATGCTCCTGGTCTTTCTTTTTTTTTTTTTTTTGCTCCTCGCATTTTTCACACCGTTTCATGCTCCTCGCATTTTTCACAACTTTTCATGCTCGTCGCATTTTTCACACCTTTTCATGCTCCTGGTGTTTCTTTTTTTTTTTTTGCTCCTCGCATTTTTCACACCTTTTCATGTTCCTGGTCTTTTTTTTTTTTTTTTTTTTGCTCCTCGCATTTTTCACACCTTTTCATGCTAATGGTCTTTCTTTTTTTTTTTTGCTCCTCGCATTTTTCACACCTTTTCAACTCCTCGTCTTTCTTTCTTTTTTTTTTTTTTCTCCTTGCATTTTTCACACCTTTTCATGCTCCTGGTCTTTCTTTCTTTCTTTTTTTTTTTTTTTTTGCTCCTCGCATTTTTCACACCTTTTCATGCTCCTGGTCTTTTTTTTTTTTTTTTCTCCTCGCATTTTTCACACCTTTTCATGCTCCTGGTCTTTCTTTTTTTTTTTTTTTCCTCGCATTTTTCACACCTTTTCATGCTCCTGGTCTTTTTTTTTTTTTTTTGCTCCTCAAATTTTTCACACCTTTTCATGCTCCTCGCATTTTTCACACCTCTTCATGCTCCTCGCATTTTTCACAACTTTTCATGCTCGTCGCATTTTTCACACCTTTTCATGCTCCTGGTCTTTCTTTTTTTTTTTTTTGCTCCTCGCATTTTTCACACCTTGTCATGTTCCTGGTCTTTTTTTTTTTTTTTTTTTTTTTGCTCCTCGCATTTTTCACACCTTTTCATGCTCCTGGTCTTTCTTTTTTTTTTTTTTTTTTTGCTCCTCGCATTTTTCACACCTTTTCATGCTTCTGGTCTTTCTTTTTTTTTTTTTGCTCCTCGCATTTTTCACACCTTTTCATGCTAATGGTCTTTCTTTTTTTTTTTTTGCTCCTCGCATTTTTCACACCTTTTCATGCTCCTGGTCTTTCTTTTTTGTTTTTTTTTTTCTCCTCGCATTTTTCACACATTTTCATGCTCCTGGTCTTTCTTTCTTTTTTTTTTTTTTTTTGCTCCTCGCATTTTTCACACCTTTTCATGTTCCTGGTCTTTTTTTTTTTTTTTTTTTCTCCTCGCATTTTTCACACCTTTCATGCTCCTGGTCTTTTTTTTTTTTTTTTTTTTTTGCTCCTCGAATTTTTCACACCTTTTCATGCTCCTCGCATTTTTCACACCTCTTCATGCTCCTCGCATTTTTCACACATTTTCATGCTCCTCGCATTTTTCACACCTCTTCATGCTCCTCGCATTTTTCACAACTTTTCATGCTCGTCGCATTTCTCACACCTTTTCATGCTCCTGGTCTTTCTTTTTTTTTTTTTTGCTCCCCGCATTTTTCACACCTTTTCATGCTTCTGGTCTTTTTTTTTTTTTTGCTCCCCGCATTTTTCACACCTTTTCATGCTCCTTGCATTTTTCACAACTTTTCATGCTCCTCGCATTTTTCACACCTTTTCATGCTCCTGGTCTTTTTTTTTTTTTTTTTTTTTTTTGCTCCTCGCATTTTTCACACCTTTTCATGCTCCTGGTCTTTCTTTTTTTTTTTTTTTTTTGCTCCTCGCATTTTTCACACCTTTTCATGCTTCTGGTCTTTCTTTTTTTTTTTTTGCTCCTCGCATTTTTCACACCTTTTCATGTTCCTGGTTTTTTTTTTTTTTTTTGCTCCTCAAATTTTTCACACCTTTTCATCCTCCTCGCATTTTTCACACCTCTTCATGCTCCTCGCATTTTTCACAACTTTTCATGCTCGTCGCATTTTTCACACCTTTTCATGCTCCTGGTCTTTCTTTTTTTTTTTTTGCTCCTCGCATTTTTCACACCTTTTCATGCTCCTGGTCTTTTTTTTTTCTTTTGCTCCTCGCATTTTTCACACCTTTTCATGCTCCTGGTCTTTCTTTCTTTTTTTTTTTTTTTGCTCCTCGCATTTTTCACACCTTTTCATGCTCCTGGTCTTTTTTTTTTTTTGCTCCTCGAATTTTTCACACCTTTTCATGCTCCTCGCATTTTTCACACCTCTTCATGCTCCTCGCATTTTTCACACCTTTTCATGCTCCTGGTCTTTTTTTTTTTTTTTTTTTTGCTCCTCGCATTTCTCACACCTTTTCATGCTCCTGGTTTTTTTTTTTTTTGCTCCTCAAATTTTTCACACCTTTTCATGCTCCTCGCATTTTTCACACCTCTTCTTGCTCCTCGCATTTTTCACAACTTTTCATGCTCGTCGCATTTTTCACACCTTTTCATGCTCCTGGTCTTTTTTTTTTTTTTGCTCCTCGCATTTTTCACACCTTTTCATGCTCCTGGTCTTTTTTTTTTTTTTGCTCCTCGCATTTTTCACACCTTTTCATGCTCCTGGTCTTTTTTTTTTTTTGCTCCTCGCATTTTTCACACCTTTTCATGCTCCTGGTTTTTTTTTTTTTTTGCTCCTCAAATTTTTCACACCTTTTCATCCTCCTCGCATTTTTCACACCTCTTCATGCTCCTCGCATTTTTCACAACTTTTCATGCTCGTCGCATTTTTCACACCTTTTCATGCTCCTGGTCTTTCTTTTTTTTTTTTTGCTCCTCGCATTTTTCACACCTTTTCATGCTCCTGGTCTTTTTTTTTTCTTTTGCTCCTCGCATTTTTCACACATTTTCATGCTCCTGGTATTTTTTTTTTTTTTTTTGCTCCTCGCATTTTTCACACCTCTTCATGCTCCTCGCATTTTTCACAACTTTTCATATTCGTCGCATTTTTCACACCTTTTCATGCTCCTGGTCTTTCTTTTTTTTTTTTTTGCTTCCCACATTTTTCACACCTTTTCATGCTCCTGGTCTTTCTTTTTTTTTTTTTTTTTTTGCTCCTCGCATTTTTCACACCTTTTCATGTTCCTGGTCTCTTTTTTTTTTTTTGCTCCTCGCATTTTTCACACCTTTTCATGCTCCTGGTCTTTTTTTTTTTTTTTTTGCTCCTCGCATTTTTCCCACCTTTTCTTGCTCCTGGTCTTTTTTTTTTTTTTGCTCCTCGCATTTTTCACACATTTTCATGCTCCTGGTCTTTCTTTTTTTTTTTTTTGCTCCTCGCATTTTTCACACCTTTTCATGCTCCTGGTCTTTCTTTATTTTTTTTTGCTCCTCGCATTTTTCACACCTTTTCATGCTCCTGGTCTTTCTTTATTTTTTTTTTTTTTTGCTCCTCGAATTTTTCACATCTTTTCATGCTCCTCGCATTTTTCACACCTTTTCATACTCCTGGTCTTTCTTTCTTTCTTTTTTTTTTTTTTTTGCTCCTCGCATTTTTCACACCTTTTCATGCTCCTGGTATTTTTTTTTTTTTTTTTTTGCTCCTCGAATTTTTCACACCTTTTCATGCTCCTGGTCTTTCTTTCTTTCTTTTTTTTTTTTTTTTGCTCCTCGCATTTTTCACACCTTTTCATGCTCCTTGCATTTTTCACATCTTTTCATGCTCCTCGCATTTTTCACATCTTTTCATGCTCCTTGCATTTTTCACACCTTTTCATGCTCCTGGTCTTTCTTTTTTTTTTTTGCTCCTCGCATTTTTCACACCTTTTCATGCTCCTGGTCTTTTTTTTTTTTTTTTTTTTTGGTCCTCGAATTTTTCACACCTTTTCATGCTCCTGGTATTTTTTTTTTTTTTTTTGCTCCTCGAATTTTTCACACTTTTTCATGCTCCTCGCATTTTTCACACCTCTTCATGCTCCTCGCATTTTTCACAACTTTTCATGCTCGTCGCATTTTTCACACCTTTTCATGCTCCTGGTCTTTTTTTTTTTTTTTTGCTCCTCGCATTTTTCACACCTTTTCATGCTCCTGGTCTTTTTTTTTTTTTTGCTCCTCGCATTTTTCACACCTTTTCATGCTCCTGGTCTCTTTTTTTTTTTTTTTTTTTTTTTGCTCCTCGCATTTTTCACACCTCTTCATGCTCCTCGCATTTTTCACACCTTTTCATGATCCTGGTCTTTCTTTTTTTTTTTTTTTTTTTTGGTCCTCGCATTTATCACACCTTTTCATGCTCCTGGTCTTTCTTTTTTTTTTTTTTTTGCTCCTCGCATTTTTCACACCGTTTCATGCTCCTCGCATTTTTCACAACTTTTCATGCTCGTCGCATTTTTCACACCTTTTCATGCTCCTGGTGTTTCTTTTTTTTTTTTTGCTCCTCGCATTTTTCACACCTTTTCATGTTCCTGGTCTTTTTTTTTTTTTTTTTTTTGCTCCTCGCATTTTTCACACCTTTTCATGCTAATGGTCTTTCTTTTTTTTTTTTGCTCCTCGCATTTTTCACACCTTTTCAACTCCTCGTCTTTCTTTCTTTTTTTTTTTTTTCTCCTTGCATTTTTCACACCTTTTCATGCTCCTGGTCTTTCTTTCTTTCTTTTTTTTTTTTTTTTTGCTCCTCGCATTTTTCACACCTTTTCATGCTCCTGGTCTTTTTTTTTTTTTTTTTCTCCTCGCATTTTTCACACCTTTTCATGCTCCTGGTCTTTCTTTTTTTTTTTTTTTCCTCGCATTTTTCACACCTTTTCATGCTCCTGGTCTTTTTTTTTTTTTTTTTGCTCCTCGAATTTTTCACACCTTTTCATGCTCCTCGCACTTTTCACACCTCTTCATGCTCCTCGCATTTTTCACAACTTTTCATGCTCGTCGCATTTTTCACAACTTTTCATGCTCGTCGCATTTTTCACACCTTTTCATGCTCCTGGTCTTTCTTTTTTTTTTTTTGCTCCTCGCATTTTTCACACCTTGTCATGTTCCTGGTCTTTTTTTTTTTTTTTTTTTTTTTGCTCCTCGCATTTTTCACACCTTTTCATGCTCCTGGTCTTTCTTTTTTTTTTTTTTTTTTTGCTCCTCGCATTTTTCACACCTTTTCATGCTTCTGGTCTTTTTTTTTTTTTTTTTGCTCCTCGCATTTTTCACACCTTTTCATGCTCCTGGTCTTTCTTTTTTTTTTTTTTGCTCCTCGCGTTTTTCACACCTTTTCATGCTCCTGGTCTTTTTTTTTTCTTTTGCTCCTCGCATTTTTCACACCTTTTCATGCTCCTGGTCTTTCTTTCTTTCTTTTTTTTTCTTTTTTGCTCCTCGCATTTTTCACACCTTTTCATGCTCCTGGTCTTTTTTTTTTTTTTTTTTGCTCCTCGCATTTTTCACACCTTTTCATGCTCCTGGTCTTTCTTTCTTTCTTTTTTTTTCTTTTTTGCTCCTCGCATTTTTCACACCTTTTCATGCTCCTTGCATTTTTCACAACTTTTCATGCTCCTCGCATTTTTCACACCTTTTCATGCTCCTTGCATTTTTCACACCTTTTCATGCTCCTGGTCTTTCTTTTTTTTTTTTTGCTCCTCGCATTTTTCACACCTTTTCATGCTCCTGGTCTTTTTTTTTTTTTTGCTCCTCGCATTTTTCACACCTTTTCATGCTCCTGGTCTCTTTTTTTTTTTTTTTTTTTTTTTGCTCCTCGCATTTTTCACACCTCTTCATGCTCCTCGCATTTTTCACACCTTTTCATGATCCTGGTCTTTCTTTTTTTTTTTTTTTTTTTTGCTCCTCGCATTTATCACACCTTTTCATGCTCCTGGTCTTTCTTTTTTTTTTTTTTTTTGCTCCTCGCATTTTTCACACCGTTTCATGCTCCTCGCATTTTTCACAACTTTTCATGCTCGTCGCATTTTTCACACCTTTTCATGCTCCTGGTGTTTCTTTTTTTTTTTTTGCTCCTCGCATTTTTCACACCTTTTCATGTTCCTGGTCTTTTTTTTTTTTTTTTTTTTGCTCCTCGCATTTTTCACACCTTTTCATGCTAATGGTCTTTCTTTTTTTTTTTTGCTCCTCGCATTTTTCACACCTTTTCAACTCCTCGTCTTTCTTTCTTTTTTTTTTTTTTCTCCTTGCATTTTTCACACCTTTTCATGCTCCTGGTCTTTCTTTCTTTCTTTTTTTTTTTTTTTTTTGCTCCTCGCATTTTTCACACCTTTTCATGCTCCTGGTCTTTTTTTTTTTTTTTTCTCCTCGCATTTTTCACACCTTTTCATGCTCCTGGTCTTTCTTTTTTTTTTTTTTTCCTCGCATTTTTCACACCTTTTCATGCTCCTGGTCTTTTTTTTTTTTTTTGCTCCTCAAATTTTTCACACCTTTTCATGCTCCTCGCATTTTTCACACCTCTTCATGCTCCTCGCATTTTTCACAACTTTTCATGCTCGTCGCATTTTTCACACCTTTTCATGCTCCTGGTCTTTCTTTTTTTTTTTTTTGCTCCTCGCATTTTTCACACCTTGTCATGTTCCTGGTCTTTTTTTTTTTTTTTTTTTTTTTGCTCCTCGCATTTTTCACACCTTTTCATGCTCCTGGTCTTTCTTTTTTTTTTTTTTTTTTTGCTCCTCGCATTTTTCACACCTTTTCATGCTTCTGGTCTTTCTTTTTTTTTTTTTGCTCCTCGCATTTTTCACACCTTTTCATGCTAATGGTCTTTCTTTTTTTTTTTTTGCTCCTCGCATTTTTCACACCTTTTCATGCTCCTGGTCTTTCTTTTTTGTTTTTTTTTTTCTCCTCGCATTTTTCACACATTTTCATGCTCCTGGTCTTTCTTTCTTTTTTTTTTTTTTTTTGCTCCTCGCATTTTTCACACCTTTTCATGTTCCTGGTCTTTTTTTTTTTTTTTTTTTCTCCTCGCATTTTTCACACCTTTCATGCTCCTGGTCTTTTTTTTTTTTTTTTTTTTTTGCTCCTCGAATTTTTCACACCTTTTCATGCTCCTCGCATTTTTCACACCTCTTCATGCTCCTCGCATTTTTCACACATTTTCATGCTCCTCGCATTTTTCACACCTCTTCATGCTCCTCGCATTTTTCACAACTTTTCATGCTCGTCGCATTTCTCACACCTTTTCATGCTCCTGGTCTTTCTTTTTTTTTTTTTTTGCTCCCCGCATTTTTCACACCTTTTCATGCTTCTGGTCTTTTTTTTTTTTTTGCTCCCCGCATTTTTCACACCTTTTCATGCTCCTTGCATTTTTCACAACTTTTCATGCTCCTCGCATTTTTCACACCTTTTCATGCTCCTGGTCTTTTTTTTTTTTTTTTTTTTTTTTGCTCCTCGCATTTTTCACACCTTTTCATGCTCCTGGTCTTTCTTTTTTTTTTTTTTTTTTGCTCCTCGCATTTTTCACACCTTTTCATGCTTCTGGTCTTTCTTTTTTTTTTTTTGCTCCTCGCATTTTTCACACCTTTTCATGTTCCTGGTTTTTTTTTTTTTTTTTGCTCCTCAAATTTTTCACACCTTTTCATCCTCCTCGCATTTTTCACACCTCTTCATGCTCCTCGCATTTTTCACAACTTTTCATGCTCGTCGCATTTTTCACACCTTTTCATGCTCCTGGTCTTTCTTTTTTTTTTTTTGCTCCTCGCATTTTTCACACCTTTTCATGCTCCTGGTCTTTTTTTTTTCTTTTGCTCCTCGCATTTTTCACACCTTTTCATGCTCCTGGTCTTTCTTTCTTTTTTTTTTTTTTTGCTCCTCGCATTTTTCACACCTTTTCATGCTCCTGGTCTTTTTTTTTTTTTGCTCCTCGAATTTTTCACACCTTTTCATGCTCCTCGCATTTTTCACACCTCTTCATGCTCCTCGCATTTTTCACACCTTTTCATGCTCCTGGTCTTTTTTTTTTTTTTTTTTTTGCTCCTCGCATTTCTCACACCTTTTCATGCTCCTGGTTTTTTTTTTTTTTGCTCCTCAAATTTTTCACACCTTTTCATGCTCCTCGCATTTTTCACACCTCTTCATGCTCCTCGCATTTTTCACAACTTTTCATGCTCGTCGCATTTTTCACACCTTTTCATGCTCCTGGTCTTTTTTTTTTTTTTTGCTCCTCGCATTTTTCACACCTTTTCATGCTCCTGGTCTTTTTTTTTTTTTTGCTCCTCGCATTTTTCACACCTTTTCATGCTCCTGGTCTTTTTTTTTTTTTGCTCCTCGCATTTTTCACACCTTTTCATGCTCCTGGTTTTTTTTTTTTTTTGCTCCTCAAATTTTTCACACCTTTTCATCCTCCTCGCATTTTTCACACCTCTTCATGCTCCTCGCATTTTTCACAACTTTTCATGCTCGTCGCATTTTTCACACCTTTTCATGCTCCTGGTCTTTCTTTTTTTTTTTTTGCTCCTCGCATTTTTCACACCTTTTCATGCTCCTGGTCTTTTTTTTTTCTTTTGCTCCTCGCATTTTTCACACATTTTCATGCTCCTGGTATTTTTTTTTTTTTTTTGCTCCTCGCATTTTTCACACCTCTTCATGCTCCTCGCATTTTTCACAACTTTTCATATTCGTCGCATTTTTCACACCTTTTCATGCTCCTGGTCTTTCTTTTTTTTTTTTTTGCTTCCCACATTTTTCACACCTTTTCATGCTCCTGGTCTTTCTTTTTTTTTTTTTTTTTTTGCTCCTCGCATTTTTCACACCTTTTCATGTTCCTGGTCTCTTTTTTTTTTTTTGCTCCTCGCATTTTTCACACCTTTTCATGCTCCTGGTCTTTTTTTTTTTTTTTTTGCTTCTCGCATTTTTCACACCTTTTCATGCTCCTGGTCTTTTTTTTTTTTTTGCTCCTCGCATTTTTCACACATTTTCATGCTCCTGGTCTTTCTTTTTTTTTTTTTTGCTCCTCGCATTTTTCACACCTTTTCATGCTCCTGGTCTTTCTTTATTTTTTTTTGCTCCTCGCATTTTTCACACCTTTTCATGCTCCTGGTCTTTCTTTATTTTTTTTTTTTTTTGCTCCTCGAATTTTTCACATCTTTTCATGCTCCTCGCATTTTTCACACCTTTTCATACTCCTGGTCTTTCTTTCTTTCTTTTTTTTTTTTTTTTTGCTCCTCGCATTTTTCACACCTTTTCATGCTCCTGGTATTTTTTTTTTTTTTTTTGCTCCTCGCATTTTTCACACCTTTTCATGCTCCTGGTATTTTTTTTTTTTTTTTTTGCTCCTCGAATTTTTCACACCTTTTCATGCTCCTGGTCTTTCTTTCTTTCTTTTTTTTTCTTTTTTGCTCCTCGCATTTTTCACACCTTTTCATGCTCCTTGCATTTTTCACAACTTTTCATGCTCCTCGCATTTTTCACATCTTTTCATGCTCCTTGCATTTTTCACACCTTTTCATGCTCCTGGTCTTTCTTTTTTTTTTTTGCTCCTCGCATTTTTCACACCTTTTCATGCTCCTGGTCTTTTTTTTTTTTTTTTTTTTTTGGTCCTCGAATTTTTCACACCTTTTCATGCTCCTGGTATTTTTTTTTTTTTTTTTGCTCCTCGAATTTTTCACACTTTTTCATGCTCCTCGCATTTTTCACACCTCTTCATGCTCCTCGCATTTTTCACAACTTTTCATGCTCGTCGCATTTTTCACACCTTTTCATGCTCCTGGTCTTTTTTTTTTTTTTTTGCTCCTCGCATTTTTCACACCTTTTCATGCTCCTGGTCTTTTTTTTTTTTTTGCTCCTCGCATTTTTCACACCTTTTCATGCTCCTGGTCTCTTTTTTTTTTTTTTTTTTTTTTGCTCCTCGCATTTTTCACACCTCTTCATGCTCCTCGCATTTTTCACACCTTTTCATGATCCTGGTCTTTCTTTTTTTTTTTTTTTTTTTTTGGTCCTCGCATTTATCACACCTTTTCATGCTCCTGGTCTTTCTTTTTTTTTTTTTTTTTGCTCCTCGCATTTTTCACACCGTTTCATGCTCCTCGCATTTTTCACAACTTTTCATGCTCGTCGCATTTTTCACACCTTTTCATGCTCCTGGTGTTTCTTTTTTTTTTTTTGCTCCTCGCATTTTTCACACCTTTTCATGTTCCTGGTCTTTTTTTTTTTTTTGCTCCTCGCATTTTTCACACCTTTTCATGCTAATGGTCTTTCTTTTTTTTTTTTGCTCCTCGCATTTTTCACACCTTTTCAACTCCTCGTCTTTCTTTCTTTTTTTTTTTTTTCTCCTTGCATTTTTCACACCTTTTCATGCTCCTGGTCTTTCTTTCTTTCTTTTTTTTTTTTTTTTTGCTCCTCGCATTTTTCACACCTTTTCATGCTCCTGGTCTTTTTTTTTTTTTTTTTCTCCTCGCATTTTTCACACCTTTTCATGCTCCTGGTCTTTCTTTTTTTTTTTTTTTCCTCGCATTTTTCACACCTTTTCATGCTCCTGGTCTTTTTTTTTTTTTTTTTGCTCCTCGAATTTTTCACACCTTTTCATGCTCCTCGCACTTTTCACACCTCTTCATGCTCCTCGCATTTTTCACAACTTTTCATGCTCGTCGCATTTTTCACAACTTTTCATGCTCGTCGCATTTTTCACACCTTTTCATGCTCCTGGTCTTTCTTTTTTTTTTTTTGCTCCTCGCATTTTTCACACCTTGTCATGTTCCTGGTCTTTTTTTTTTTTTTTTTTTTTTTGCTCCTCGCATTTTTCACACCTTTTCATGCTCCTGGTCTTTCTTTTTTTTTTTTTTTTTTTGCTCCTCGCATTTTTCACACCTTTTCATGCTTCTGGTCTTTCTTTTTTTTTTTTTGCTCCTCGCATTTTTCACACCTTTTCATGCTAATGGTCTTTCTTTTTTTTTTTTTGCTCCTCGCATTTTTCACACCTTTTCATGCTCCTGGTCTTTCTTTTTTTTTTTTTTTTTTCTCCTCGCATTTTTCACACATTTTCATGCTCCTGGTCTTTCTTTCTTTTTTTTTTTTTTTTTGCTCCTCGCATTTTTCACACCTTTTCATGTTCCTGGTCTTTTTTTTTTTTTTTTTTCTCCTCGCATTTTTCACACCTTTCATGCTCCTGGTCTTTTTTTTTTTTTTTTTTTTTTTTGCTCCTCGAATTTTTCACACCTTTTCATGCTCCTCGCATTTTTCACACCTCTTCATGCTCCTCGCATTTTTCACACATTTTCATGCTCCTCGCATTTTTCACACCTCTTCATGCTCCTCGCATTTTTCACAACTTTTCATGCTCGTCGCATTTCTCACACCTTTTCATGCTCCTGGTCTTTCTTTTTTTTTTTTTTGCTCCCCGCATTTTTCACACCTTTTCATGCTCCTGGTCTTTCTTTTTTTTTTTTTTTTTTGCTCCTCGCATTTTTCACACCTTTTCATGCTTCTGGTCTTTCTTTTTTTTTTTTTGCTCCTCGCATTTTTCACACCTTTTCATGTTCCTGGTTTTTTTTTTTTTTTTTTGCTCCTCAAATTTTTCACACCTTTTCATCCTCCTCGCATTTTTCACACCTCTTCATGCTCCTCGCATTTTTCACAACTTTTCATGCTCGTCGCATTTTTCACACCTTTTCATGCTCCTGGTCTTTCTTTTTTTTTTTTTGCTCCTCGCATTTTTCACACCTTTTCATGCTCCTGGTCTTTTTTTTTTCTTTTGCTCCTCGCATTTTTCACACCTTTTCATGCTCCTGGTCTTTCTTTCTTTTTTTTTTTTTTTGCTCCTCGCATTTTTCACACCTTTTCATGCTCCTGGTCTTTTTTTTTTTTTGCTCCTCGAATTTTTCACACCTTTTCATGCTCCTCGCATTTTTCACACCTCTTCATGCTCCTCGCATTTTTCACACCTTTTCATGCTCCTGGTCTTTTTTTTTTTTTTTTTTTTGCTCCTCGCATTTCTCACACCTTTTCATGCTCCTGGTTTTTTTTTTTTTTGCTCCTCAAATTTTTCACACCTTTTCATGCTCCTCGCATTTTTCACACCTCTTCATGCTCCTCGCATTTTTCACAACTTTTCATGCTCGTCGCATTTTTCACACCTTTTCATGCTCCTGGTCTTTTTTTTTTTTTTTGCTCCCCGCATTTTTCACACCTTTTCATGCTTCTGATCTTTTTTTTTTTTTTTGCTCCCCGCATTTTTCACACCTTTTCATGCTCCTTGCATTTTTCACAACTTTTCATGCTCCTCGCATTTTTCACACCTTTTCATGCTCCTGGTCTTTTTTTTTTTTTTTTTTTTTTTTGCTCCTCGCATTTTTCACACCTTTTCATGCTCCTGGTCTTTCTTTTTTTTTTTTTTTTTTGCTCCTCGCATTTTTCACACCTTTTCATGCTTCTGGTCTTTCTTTTTTTTTTTTTGCTCCTCGCATTTTTCACACCTTTTCATGTTCCTGGTTTTTTTTTTTTTTTTTTGCTCCTCAAATTTTTCACACCTTTTCATCCTCCTCGCATTTTTCACACCTCTTCATGCTCCTCGCATTTTTCACAACTTTTCATGCTCGTCGCATTTTTCACACCTTTTCATGCTCCTGGTCTTTCTTTTTTTTTTTTTGCTCCTCGCATTTTTCACACCTTTTCATGCTCCTGGTCTTTTTTTTTTCTTTTGCTCCTCGCATTTTTCACACCTTTTCATGCTCCTGGTCTTTCTTTCTTTTTTTTTTTTTTTGCTCCTCGCATTTTTCACACCTTTTCATGCTCCTGGTCTTTTTTTTTTTTTGCTCCTCGAATTTTTCACACCTTTTCATGCTCCTCGCATTTTTCACACCTCTTCATGCTCCTCGCATTTTTCACACCTTTTCATGCTCCTGGTCTTTTTTTTTTTTTTTTTTTTTGCTCCTCGCATTTCTCACACCTTTTCATGCTCCTGGTTTTTTTTTTTTTTGCTCCTCAAATTTTTCACACCTTTTCATGCTCCTCGCATTTTTCACACCTCTTCATGCTCCTCGCATTTTTCACAACTTTTCATGCTCGTCGCATTTTTCACACCTTTTCATGCTCCTGGTCTTTTTTTTTTTTTTTGCTCCTCGCATTTTTCACACCTTTTCATGCTCCTGGTCTTTTTTTTTTTTTTGCTCCTCGCATTTTTCACACCTTTTCATGCTCCTGGTCTTTTTTTTTTTTTTGCTCCTCGCATTTTTCACACCTTTTCATGCTCCTGGTTTTTTTTTTTTTTTGCTCCTCAAATTTTTCACACCTTTTCATCCTCCTCGCATTTTTCACACCTCTTCATGCTCCTCGCATTTTTCACAACTTTTCATGCTCGTCGCATTTTTCACACCTTTTCATGCTCCTGGTCTTTCTTTTTTTTTTTTTGCTCCTCGCATTTTTCACACCTTTTCATGCTCCTGGTCTTTTTTTTTTCTTTTGCTCCTCGCATTTTTCACACATTTTCATGCTCCTGGTATTTTTTTTTTTTTTTTGCTCCTCGCATTTTTCACACCTCTTCATGCTCCTCGCATTTTTCACAACTTTTCATATTCGTCGCATTTTTCACACCTTTTCATGCTCCTGGTCTTTCTTTTTTTTTTTTTTGCTTCCCACATTTTTCACACCTTTTCATGCTCCTGGTCTTTCTTTTTTTTTTTTTTTTTTTGCTCCTCGCATTTTTCACACCTTTTCATGTTCCTGGTCTCTTTTTTTTTTTTTGCTCCTCGCATTTTTCACACCTTTTCATGCTCCTGGTCTTTTTTTTTTTTTTTTGCTTCTCGCATTTTTCACACCTTTTCATGCTCCTGGTCTTTTTTTTTTTTTTGCTCCTCGCATTTTTCACACATTTTCATGCTCCTGGTCTTTCTTTTTTTTTTTTTTGCTCCTCGCATTTTTCACACCTTTTCATGCTCCTGGTCTTTCTTTATTTTTTTTTGCTCCTCGCATTTTTCACACCTTTTCATGCTCCTGGTCTTTCTTTATTTTTTTTTTTTTTTGCTCCTCGAATTTTTCACATCTTTTCATGCTCCTCGCATTTTTCACACCTTTTCATACTCCTGGTCTTTCTTTCTTTCTTTTTTTTTTTTTTTTGCTCCTCGCATTTTTCACACCTTTTCATGCTCCTGGTATTTTTTTTTTTTTTTTTTGCTCCTCGAATTTTTCACACCTTTTCATGCTCCTGGTCTTTCTTTCTTTCTTTTTTTTTCTTTTTTGCTCCTCGCATTTTTCACACCTTTTCATGCTCCTTGCATTTTTCACAACTTTTCATGCTCCTCGCATTTTTCACATCTTTTCATGCTCCTTGCATTTTTCACACCTTTTCATGCTCCTGGTCTTTCTTTTTTTTTTTTGCTCCTCGCATTTTTCACACCTTTTCATGCTCCTGGTCTTTTTTTTTTTTTTTTTTTTTGGTCCTCGAATTTTTCACACCTTTTCATGCTCCTGGTATTTTTTTTTTTTTTTTTGCTCCTCGAATTTTTCACACTTTTTCATGCTCCTCGCATTTTTCACACCTCTTCATGCTCCTCGCATTTTTCACAACTTTTCATGCTCGTCGCATTTTTCACACCTTTTCATGCTCCTGGTCTTTTTTTTTTTTTTTTGCTCCTCGCATTTTTCACACCTTTTCATGCTCCTGGTCTTTTTTTTTTTTTTGCTCCTCGCATTTTTCACACCTTTTCATGCTCCTGGTCTCTTTTTTTTTTTTTTTTTTTTTTGCTCCTCGCATTTTTCACACCTCTTCATGCTCCTCGCATTTTTCACACCTTTTCATGATCCTGGTCTTTCTTTTTTTTTTTTTTTTTTTTGGTCCTCGCATTTATCACACCTTTTCATGCTCCTGGTCTTTCTTTTTTTTTTTTTTTTTGCTCCTCGCATTTTTCACACCGTTTCATGCTCCTCGCATTTTTCACAACTTTTCATGCTCGTCGCATTTTTCACACCTTTTCATGCTCCTGGTGTTTCTTTTTTTTTTTTTGCTCCTCGCATTTTTCACACCTTTTCATGTTCCTGGTCTTTTTTTTTTTTTTTTTTTTTGCTCCTCGCATTTTTCACACCTTTTCATGCTAATGGTCTTTCTTTTTTTTTTTTGCTCCTCGCATTTTTCACACCTTTTCAACTCCTCGTCTTTCTTTCTTTTTTTTTTTTTTCTCCTTGCATTTTTCACACCTTTTCATGCTCCTGGTCTTTCTTTCTTTCTTTTTTTTTTTTTTTTTGCTCCTCGCATTTTTCACACCTTTTCATGCTCCTGGTCTTTTTTTTTTTTTTTTTCTCCTCGCATTTTTCACACCTTTTCATGCTCCTGGTCTTTCTTTTTTTTTTTTTTTCCTCGCCTTTTTCACACCTTTTCATGCTCCTGGTCTTTTTTTTTTTTTTTTTTGCTCCTCGAATTTTTCACACCTTTTCATGCTCCTCGCACTTTTCACACCTCTTCATGCTCCTCGCATTTTTCACAACTTTTCATGCTCGTCGCATTTTTCACAACTTTTCATGCTCGTCGCATTTTTCACACCTTTTCATGCTCCTGGTCTTTCTTTTTTTTTTTTTGCTCCTCGCATTTTTCACACCTTGTCATGTTCCTGGTCTTTTTTTTTTTTTTTTTTTTTTTGCTCCTCGCATTTTTCACACCTTTTCATGCTCCTGGTCTTTCTTTTTTTTTTTTTTTTTTTGCTCCTCGCATTTTTCACACCTTTTCATGCTTCTGGTCTTTCTTTTTTTTTTTTTGCTCCTCGCATTTTTCACACCTTTTCATGCTAATGGTCTTTCTTTTTTTTTTTTTTGCTCCTCGCATTTTTCACACCTTTTCATGCTCCTGGTCTTTCTTTTTTTTTTTTTTTTTTCTCCTCGCATTTTTCACACATTTTCATGCTCCTGGTCTTTCTTTCTTTTTTTTTTTTTTTTTTGCTCCTCGCTTTTTTCACACCTTTTCATGTTCCTGGTTTTTTTTTTTTTTTTTTTTCTCCTCGCATTTTTCACACCTTTCATGCTCCTGGTCTTTTTTTTTTTTTTTTTTTTTTGCTCCTCGAATTTTTCACACCTTTTCATGCTCCTCGCATTTTTCACACCTCTTCATGCTCCTCGCATTTTTCACACATTTTCATGCTCCTCGCATTTTTCACACCTCTTCATGCTCCTCGCATTTTTCACAACTTTTCATGCTCGTCGCATTTCTCACACCTTTTCATGCTCCTGGTCTTTCTTTTTTTTTTTTTTGCTCCCCGCATTTTTCACACCTTTTCATGCTCCTGGTCTTTCTTTTTTTTTTTTTTTTTTGCTCCTCGCATTTTTCACACCTTTTCATGCTTCTGGTCTTTCTTTTTTTTTTTTTGCTCCTCGCATTTTTCACACCTTTTCATGTTCCTGGTTTTTTTTTTTTTTTTTTTGCTCCTCAAATTTTTCACACCTTTTCATCCTCCTCGCATTTTTCACACCTCTTCATGCTCCTCGCATTTTTCACAACTTTTCATGCTCGTCGCATTTTTCACACCTTTTCATGCTCCTGGTCTTTCTTTTTTTTTTTTTGCTCCTCGCATTTTTCACACCTTTTCATGCTCCTGGTCTTTTTTTTTTCTTTTGCTCCTCGCATTTTTCACACCTTTTCATGCTCCTGGTCTTTCTTTCTTTTTTTTTTTTTTTGCTCCTCGCATTTTTCACACCTTTTCATGCTCCTGGTCTTTTTTTTTTTTTGCTCCTCGAATTTTTCACACCTTTTCATGCTCCTCGCATTTTTCACACCTCTTCATGCTCCTCGCATTTTTCACACCTTTTCATGCTCCTGGTCTTTTTTTTTTTTTTTTTTTTGCTCCTCGCATTTCTCACACCTTTTCATGCTCCTGGTTTTTTTTTTTTTTGCTCCTCAAATTTTTCACACCTTTTCATGCTCCTCGCATTTTTCACACCTCTTCATGCTCCTCGCATTTTTCACAACTTTTCATGCTCGTCGCATTTTTCACACCTTTTCATGCTCCTGGTCTTTTTTTTTTTTTTTGCTCCTCGCATTTTTCACACCTTTTCATGCTCCTGGTCTTTTTTTTTTTTTTGCTCCTCGCATTTTTCACACCTTTTCATGCTCCTGGTCTTTTTTTTTTTTTGCTCCTCGCATTTTTCACACCTTTTCATGCTCCTGGTTTTTTTTTTTTTTTGCTCCTCAAATTTTTCACACCTTTTCATCCTCCTCGCATTTTTCACACCTCTTCATGCTCCTCGCATTTTTCACAACTTTTCATGCTCGTCGCATTTTTCACACCTTTTCATGCTCCTGGTCTTTCTTTTTTTTTTTTTGCTCCTCGCATTTTTCACACCTTTTCATGCTCCTGGTCTTTTTTTTTTCTTTTGCTCCTCGCATTTTTCACACATTTTCATGCTCCTGGTATTTTTTTTTTTTTTTGCTCCTCGCATTTTTCACACCTCTTCATGCTCCTCGCATTTTTCACAACTTTTCATATTCGTCGCATTTTTCACACCTTTTCATGCTCCTGGTCTTTCTTTTTTTTTTTTTTGCTCCCCACATTTTTCACACCTTTTCATGCTCCTGGTCTTTCTTTTTTTTTTTTTTTTTTTGCTCCTCGCTTTTTTCACACCTTTTCTTTTTCCTGGTTTTTTTTTTTTTTTTTGCTCCTCGCATTTTTCACACCTTTTCATGCTCCTGGTCTTTCTTTTTTTTTTTTTTTTGCTCCTCGCATTTTTCACACCGTTTCATGCTCCTCGCATTTTTCACAACTTTTCATGCTCGTCGCATTTTTCACACCTTTTCATGCTCCTGGTGTTTCTTTTTTTTTTTTTGCTCCTCGCATTTTTCACACCTTTTCATGTTCCTGGTCTTTTTTTTTTTTTTTTTTTTTGCTCCTCGCATTTTTCACACCTTTTCATGCTAATGGTCTTTCTTTTTTTTTTTTGCTCCTCGCATTTTTCACACCTTTTCAACTCCTCGTCTTTCTTTCTTTTTTTTTTTTTTCTCCTTGCATTTTTCACACCTTTTCATGCTCCTGGTCTTTCTTTCTTTTTTTTTTTTTTTTTTTTTTGCTCCTCGCATTTTTCACACCTTTTCATGCTCCTGGTCTTTTTTTTTTTTTTTTTCTCCTCGCATTTTTCACACCTTTTCATGCTCCTGGTCTTTCTTTTTTTTTTTTTTTCCTCGCATTTTTCACACCTTTTCATGCTCCTGGTCTTTTTTTTTTTTTTTGCTCCTCAAATTTTTCACACCTTTTCATGCTCCTCGCATTTTTCACACCTCTTCATGCTCCTCGCATTTTTCACAACTTTTCATGCTCGTCGCATTTTTCACACCTTTTCATGCTCCTGGTCTTTCTTTTTTTTTTTTTGCTCCTCGCATTTTTCACACCTTGTCATGTTCCTGGTCTTTTTTTTTTTTTTTTTTTTTTGCTCCTCGCATTTTTCACACCTTTTCATGCTCCTGGTCTTTCTTTTTTTTTTTTTTTTTTTTGCTCCTCGCATTTTTCACACCTTTTCATGCTTCTGGTCTTTCTTTTTTTTTTTTTGCTCCTCGCATTTTTCACACCTTTTCATGCTAATGGTCTTTCTTTTTTTTTTTTTGCTCCTCGCATTTTTCACACCTTTTCATGCTCCTGGTCTTTCTTTTTTTTTTTTTTTTTTCTCCTCGCATTTTTCACACATTTTCATGCTCCTGGTCTTTCTTTCTTTTTTTTTTTTTTTTTGCTCCTCGCATTTTTCACACCTTTTCATGTTCCTGGTCTTTTTTTTTTTTTTTTTTTCTCCTCGCATTTTTCACACCTTTCATTCTCCTGGTCTTTTTTTTTTTTTTTTTTTTTTTTTGCTCCTCGAATTTTTCACACCTTTTCATGCTCCTCGCATTTTTCACACCTCTTCATGCTCCTCGCATTTTTCACACATTTTCATGCTCCTCGCATTTTTCACACCTCTTCATGCTCCTCGCATTTTTCACAACTTTTCTTGCTCGTCGCATTTCTCACACCTTTTCATGCTCCTGGTCTTTCTTTTTTTTTTTTTTGCTCCCCGCATTTTTCACACCTTTTCATGCTTCTGGTCTTTTTTTTTTTTTTTTGCTCCCCGCATTTTTCACACCTTTTCATGCTCCTTGCATTTTTCACAACTTTTCATGCTCCTCGCATTTTTCACACCTTTTCATGCTCCTGGTCTTTTTTTTTTTTTTTTTTTTTTTGCTCCTCGCATTTTTCACACCTTTTCATGCTCCTGGTCTTTCTTTTTTTTTTTTTTTTTTGCTCCTCGCATTTTTCACACCTTTTCATGCTTCTGGTCTTTCTTTTTTTTTTTTTGCTCCTCGCATTTTTCACACCTTTTCATGTTCCTGGTTTTTTTTTTTTTTTTTGCTCCTCAAATTTTTCACACCTTTTCATCCTCCTCGCATTTTTCACACCTCTTCATGCTCCTCGCATTTTTCACAACTTTTCATGCTCGTCGCATTTTTCACACCTTTTCATGCTCCTGGTCTTTCTTTTTTTTTTTTTGCTCCTCGCATTTTTCACACCTTTTCATGCTCCTGGTCTTTTTTTTTTCTTTTGCTCCTCGCATTTTTCACACCTTTTCATGCTCCTGGTCTTTCTTTCTTTTTTTTTTTTTTTGCTCCTCGCATTTTTCACACCTTTTCATGCTCCTGGTCTTTTTTTTTTTTTGCTCCTCGAATTTTTCACACCTTTTCATGCTCCTCGCATTTTTCACACCTCTTCATGCTCCTCGCATTTTTCACACCTTTTCATGCTCCTGGTCTTTTTTTTTTTTTTTTTTTTGCTCCTCGCATTTCTCACACCTTTTCATGCTCCTGGTTTTTTTTTTTTTTGCTCCTCAAATTTTTCACACCTTTTCATGCTCCTCGCATTTTTCACACCTCTTCATGCTCCTCGCATTTTTCACAACTTTTCATGCTCGTCGCATTTTTCACACCTTTTCATGCTCCTGGTCTTTTTTTTTTTTTTTGCTCCTCGCATTTTTCACACCTTTTCATGCTCCTGGTCTTTTTTTTTTTTTTGCTCCTCGCATTTTTCACACCTTTTCATGCTCCTGGTCTTTTTTTTTTTTTGCTCCTCGCATTTTTCACACCTTTTCATGCTCCTGGTTTTTTTTTTTTTTTGCTCCTCAAATTTTTCACACCTTTTCATCCTCCTCGCATTTTTCACACCTCTTCATGCTCCTCGCATTTTTCACAACTTTTCATGCTCGTCGCATTTTTCACACCTTTTCATGCTCCTGGTCTTTCTTTTTTTTTTTTTGCTCCTCGCATTTTTCACACCTTTTCATGCTCCTGGTCTTTTTTTTTTCTTTTGCTCCTCGCATTTTTCACACATTTTCATGCTCCTGGTATTTTTTTTTTTTTTTTTGCTCCTCGCATTTTTCACACCTCTTCATGCTCCTCGCATTTTTCACAACTTTTCATATTCGTCGCATTTTTCACACCTTTTCATGCTCCTGGTCTTTCTTTTTTTTTTTTTTGCTCCCCACATTTTTCACACCTTTTCATGCTCCTGGTCTTTCTTTTTTTTTTTTTTTTTTTGCTCCTCGCATTTTTCACACCTTTTCATGTTCCTGGTCTCTTTTTTTTTTTTTGCTCCTCGCATTTTTCACACCTTTTCATGCTCCTGGTCTTTTTTTTTTTTTTTTGCTTCTCGCATTTTTCACACCTTTTCATGCTCCTTGTATTTTTTTTTTTTTTTTTGCTCCTCGAATTTTTCACACCTTTTCATGCTCCTGGTCTTTCTTTCTTTCTTTTTTTTTCTTTTTTGCTCCTCGCATTTTTCACACCTTTTCATGCTCCTTGCATTTTTCACAACTTTTCATGCTCCTCGCATTTTTCACATCTTTTCATGCTCCTTGCATTTTTCACACCTTTTCATGCTCCTGGTCTTTCTTTTTTTTTTTTGCTCCTCGCATTTTTCACACCTTTTCATACTCCTGGTCTTTCTTTCTTTCTTTTTTTTTTTTTTTTGCTCCTCGCATTTTTCACACCTTTTCATGCTCCTGGTATTTTTTTTTTTTTTTTTTGCTCCTCGAATTTTTCACACCTTTTCATGCTCCTGGTCTTTCTTTCTTTCTTTTTTTTTCTTTTTTGCTCCTCGCATTTTTCACACCTTTTCATGCTCCTTGCATTTTTCACAACTTTTCATGCTCCTCGCATTTTTCACATCTTTTCATGCTCCTTGCATTTTTCACACCTTTTCATGCTCCTGGTCTTTCTTTTTTTTTTTTGCTCCTCGCATTTTTCACACCTTTTCATGCTCCTGGTCTTTTTTTTTTTTTTTTTTTTTGGTCCTCGAATTTTTCACACCTTTTCATGCTCCTGGTATTTTTTTTTTTTTTTTTGCTCCTCGAATTTTTCACACTTTTTCATGCTCCTCGCATTTTTCACACCTCTTCATGCTCCTCGCATTTTTCACAACTTTTCATGCTCGTCGCATTTTTCACACCTTTTCATGCTCCTGGTCTTTTTTTTTTCTTTTGCTCCTCGCATTTTTCACACCTTTTCATGCTCCTGGTCTTTCTTTTTTTTTTTTTTTTGGGCCTCGCATTTTTCACACCTTTTCATGCTCCTGGTCTTTCTTTTTTTTTTCTTTTTTTTGCTCCTCGAATTTTTCACATCTTTTCATGCTCCTCGCATTTTTCACACCTCTTCATGCTCCTCGCATTTTTCACAACTTTTCATGCTCGTCGCATTTTTCACACCTTTTCATTCTCCTGGTCTTTCTTTTTTTTTTTTTTTGCTCCTCGCGTTTTTCACACCTTTTCATGCTCCTGGTCTTTTTTTTTTCTTTTGCTCCTCGCATTTTTCACACCTTTTCATGCTCCTGGTCTTTCTTTCTTTCTTTTTTTTTCTTTTTTGCTCCTCGCATTTTTCACACCTTTTCATGCTCCTGGTCTTTTTTTTTTTTTTTTTTGCTCCTCGCATTTTTCACACCTTTTCATGCTCCTGGTCTTTCTTTCTTTCTTTTTTTTTCTTTTTTGCTCCTCGCATTTTTCACACCTTTTCATGCTCCTTGCATTTTTCACAACTTTTCATGCTCCTCGCATTTTTCACACCTTTTCATGCTCCTTGCATTTTTCACACCTTTTCATGCTCCTGGTCTTTCTTTTTTTTTTTTTGCTCCTCGCATTTTTCACACCTTTTCATGCTCCTGGTCTTTTTTTTTTTTTTGCTCCTCGCATTTTTCACACCTTTTCATGCTCCTGGTCTCTTTTTTTTTTTTTTTTTTTTTTGCTCCTCGCATTTTTCACACCTCTTCATGCTACTCGCATTTTTCACACCTTTTCATGATCCTGGTCTTTCTTTTTTTTTTTTTTTTTTTTTGCTCCTCGCATTTATCACACCTTTTCATGCTCCTGGTCTTTCTTTTTTTTTTTTTTTTTGCTCCTCGCATTTTTCACACCGTTTCATGCTCCTCGCATTTTTCACAACTTTTCATGCTCGTCGCATTTTTCACACCTTTTCATGCTCCTGGTGTTTCTTTTTTTTTTTTTGCTCCTCGCATTTTTCACACCTTTTCATGTTCCTGGTCTTTTTTTTTTTTTTTTTTTTGCTCCTCGCATTTTTCACACCTTTTCATGCTAATGGTCCTTTCTTTTTTTTTTTTTGCTCCTCGCATTTTTCACACCTTTTCAACTCCTCGTCTTTCTTTCTTTTTTTTTTTTTCTCCTTGCATTTTTCACACCTTTTCATGCTCCTGGTCTTTCTTTCTTTCTTTTTTTTTTTTTTTTTGCTCCTCGCATTTTTCACACCTTTTCATGCTCCTGGTCTTTTTTTTTTTTTTTTTCTCCTCGCATTTTTCACACCTTTTCATGCTCCTGGTCTTTCTTTTTTTTTTTTTTTCCTCGCATTTTTCACACCTTTTCATGCTCCTGGTCTTTTTTTTTTTTTTTTTGCTCCTCGAATTTTTCACACCTTTTCATGCTCCTCGCACTTTTCACACCTCTTCATGCTCCTCGCATTTTTCACAACTTTTCATGCTCGTCGCATTTTTCACAACTTTTCATGCTCGTCGCATTTTTCACACCTTTTCATGCTCCTGGTCTTTCTTTTTTTTTTTTTGCTCCTCGCATTTTTCACACCTTGTCATGTTCCTGGTCTTTTTTTTTTTTTTTTTTTTTTTGCTCCTCGCTTTTTTCACCCCTTTTCTTGCTCCTGGTTTTTCTTTTTTTTTTTTTTTTTTTTGCTCCTCGCATTTTTCACACCTTTTCATGCTTCTGGTCTTTCTTTTTTTTTTTTTGCTCCTCGCATTTTTCACACCTTTTCATGCTAATGGTCTTTCTTTTTTTTTTTTTGCTCCTCGCATTTTTCACACCTTTTCATGCTCCTGGTCTTTCTTTTTTTTTTTTTTTTTTTCTCCTCGCATTTTTCACACATTTTCATGCTCCTGGTCTTTCTTTCTTTTTTTTTTTTTTTTTTGCTCCTCGCATTTTTCACACCTTTTCATGTTCCTGGTCTTTTTTTTTTTTTTTTTTCTCCTCGCATTTTTCACACCTTTCATGCTCCTGGTCTTTTTTTTTTTTTTTTTTTTTTTTGCTCCTCGAATTTTTCACACCTTTTCATGCTCCTCGCATTTTTCACACCTCTTCATGCTCCTCGCATTTTTCACACATTTTCATGCTCCTCGCATTTTTCACACCTCTTCATGCTCCTCGCATTTTTCACAACTTTTCATGCTCGTCGCATTTCTCACACCTTTTCATGCTCCTGGTCTTTCTTTTTTTTTTTTTTGCTCCCCGCATTTTTCACACCTTTTCATGCTCCTGGTCTTTCTTTTTTTTTTTTTTTTTTGCTCCTCGCATTTTTCACACCTTTTCATGCTTCTGGTCTTTCTTTTTTTTTTTTTGCTCCTCGCATTTTTCACACCTTTTCATGTTCCTGGTTTTTTTTTTTTTTTTTTGCTCCTCAAATTTTTCACACCTTTTCATCCTCCTCGCATTTTTCACACCTCTTCATGCTCCTCGCATTTTTCACAACTTTTCATGCTCGTCGCATTTTTCACACCTTTTCATGCTCCTGGTCTTTCTTTTTTTTTTTTTGCTCCTCGCATTTTTCACACCTTTTCATGCTCCTGGTCTTTTTTTTTTCTTTTGCTCCTCGCATTTTTCACACCTTTTCATGCTCCTGGTCTTTCTTTCTTTTTTTTTTTTTTTGCTCCTCGCATTTTTCACACCTTTTCATGCTCCTGGTCTTTTTTTTTTTTTGCTCCTCGAATTTTTCACACCTTTTCATGCTCCTCGCATTTTTCACACCTCTTCATGCTCCTCGCATTTTTCACACCTTTTCATGCTCCTGGTCTTTTTTTTTTTTTTTTTTTTGCTCCTCGCATTTCTCACACCTTTTCATGCTCCTGGTTTTTTTTTTTTTTGCTCCTCAAATTTTTCACACCTTTTCATGCTCCTCGCATTTTTCACACCTCTTCATGCTCCTCGCATTTTTCACAACTTTTCATGCTCGTCGCATTTTTCACACCTTTTCATGCTCCTGGTCTTTTTTTTTTTTTTTTGCTCCTCGCATTTTTCACACCTTTTCATGCTCCTGGTCTTTTTTTTTTTTTTTGCTCCTCGCATTTTTCACACCTTTTCATGCTCCTGGTCTTTTTTTTTTTTTGCTCCTCGCATTTTTCACACCTTTTCATGCTCCTGGTTTTTTTTTTTTTTTGCTCCTCAAATTTTTCACACCTTTTCATCCTCCTCGCATTTTTCACACCTCTTCATGCTCCTCGCATTTTTCACAACTTTTCATGCTCGTCGCATTTTTCACACCTTTTCATGCTCCTGGTCTTTCTTTTTTTTTTTTTGCTCCTCGCATTTTTCACACCTTTTCATGCTCCTGGTCTTTTTTTTTTCTTTTGCTCCTCGCATTTTTCACACATTTTCATGCTCCTGGTATTTTTTTTTTTTTTTTTGCTCCTCGCATTTTTCACACCTCTTCATGCTCCTCGCATTTTTCACAACTTTTCATATTCGTCGCATTTTTCACACCTTTTCATGCTCCTGGTCTTTCTTTTTTTTTTTTTTGCTCCCCACATTTTTCACACCTTTTCATGCTCCTGGTCTTTCTTTTTTTTTTTTTTTTTTTGCTCCTCGCATTTTTCACACCTTTTCATGTTCCTGGTCTCTTTTTTTTTTTTTGCTCCTCGCATTTTTCACACCTTTTCATGCTCCTGGTCTTTCTTTTTTTTTTTTTTTTCTCCTCGCATTTTTCACACCTTTTCATGCTCCTCGCATTTTTCACAACTTTTCATGCTCGTCGCATTTTTCACCCCTTTTCATGCTCCTGGTGTTTCTTTTTTTTTTTTTGCTCCTCGCATTTTTCACACCTTTTCATGTTCCTGGTCTTTTTTTTTTTTTTTTTTTTGCTCCTCGCATTTTTCACTCCTTTTCATGCTAATGGTCTTTCTTTTTTTTTTTTTGCTCCTCGCATTTTTCACACCTTTTCAACTCCTCGTCTTTCTTTCTTTTTTTTTTTTTTCTCCTTGCATTTTTCACACCTTTTCATGCTCCTGGTCTTTCTTTCTTTCTTTTTTTTTTTTTTTTTGCTCCTCGCATTTTTCACACCTTTTCATGCTCCTGGTCTTTTTTTTTTTTTTTTTCTCCTCGCATTTTTCACACCTTTTCATGCTCCTGGTCTTTCTTTTTTTTTTTTTTTCCTCGCATTTTTCACACCTTTTCATGCTCCTGGTCTTTTTTTTTTTTTTTTGCTCCTCAAATTTTTCACACCTTTTCATGCTCCTCGCATTTTTCACACCTCTTCATGCTCCTCGCATTTTTCACAACTTTTCATGCTCGTCGCATTTTTCACACCTTTTCATGCTCCTGGTCTTTCTTTTTTTTTTTTTGCTCCTCGCATTTTTCACACCTTGTCATGTTCCTGGTCTTTTTTTTTTTTTTTTTTTTTTGCTCCTCGCATTTTTCACACATTTTCATGCTCCTGGTCTTTCTTTTTTTTTTTTTTTTTTTGCTCCTCGCATTTTTCACACCTTTTCATGCTTCTGGTCTTTCTTTTTTTTTTTTTGCTCCTCGCATTTTTCACACCTTTTCATGCTAATGGTCTTTCTTTTTTTTTTTTTGCTCCTCGCATTTTTCACACCTTTTCATGCTCCTGGTCTTTCTTTTTTTTTTTTTTTTTTCTCCTCGCATTTTTCACACATTTTCATGCTCCTTGTTTTTTTTTTTTTTTTTTTTTTTTTTTTTGCTCCTCGCATTTTTCACACCTTTTCATGTTCCTGGTCTTTTTTTTTTTTTTTTTTTCTCCTCGCATTTTTCACACCTTTCATGCTCCTGGTCTTTTTTTTTTTTTTTTTTTTTTTTGCTCCTCGAATTTTTCACACCTTTTCATGCTCCTCGCATTTTTCACACCTCTTCATGCTCCTCGCATTTTTCACACATTTTCATGCTCCTCGCATTTTTCACACCTCTTCATGCTCCTCGCATTTTTCACAACTTTTCATGCTCGTCGCATTTCTCACACCTTTTCATGCTCCTGGTCTTTCTTTTTTTTTTTTTTTGCTCCCCGCATTTTTCACACCTTTTCATGCTTCTGGTCTTTTTTTTTTTTTTTGCTCCCCGCATTTTTCACACCTTTTCATGCTCCTTGCATTTTTCACAACTTTTCATGCTCCTCGCATTTTTCACACCTTTTCATGCTCCTGGTCTTTTTTTTTTTTTTTTTTTTTTTTGCTCCTCGCATTTTTCACACCTTTTCATGCTCCTGGTCTTTCTTTTTTTTTTTTTTTTTTGCTCCTCGCATTTTTCACACCTTTTCATGCTTCTGGTCTTTCTTTTTTTTTTTTTTGCTCCTCGCATTTTTCACACCTTTTCATGTTCCTGGTTTTTTTTTTTTTTTTTGCTCCTCAAATTTTTCACACCTTTTCATCCTCCTCGCATTTTTCACACCTCTTCATGCTCCTCGCATTTTTCACAACTTTTCATGCTCGTCGCATTTTTCACACCTTTTCATGCTCCTGGTCTTTCTTTTTTTTTTTTTGCTCCTCGCATTTTTCACACCTTTTCATGCTCCTGGTCTTTTTTTTTTCTTTTGCTCCTCGCATTTTTCACACCTTTTCATGCTCCTGGTCTTTCTTTCTTTTTTTTTTTTTTTGCTCCTCGCATTTTTCACACCTTTTCATGCTCCTGGTCTTTTTTTTTTTTTGCTCCTCGAATTTTTCACACCTTTTCATGCTCCTCGCATTTTTCACACCTCTTCATGCTCCTCGCATTTTTCACACCTTTTCATGCTCCTGGTCTTTTTTTTTTTTTTTTTTTTTGCTCCTCGCATTTCTCACACCTTTTCATGCTCCTGGTTTTTTTTTTTTTTGCTCCTCAAATTTTTCACACCTTTTCATGCTCCTCGCATTTTTCACACCTCTTCATGCTCCTCGCATTTTTCACAACTTTTCATGCTCGTCGCATTTTTCACACCTTTTCATGCTCCTGGTCTTTTTTTTTTTTTTTGCTCCTCGCATTTTTCACACCTTTTCATGCTCCTGGTCTTTTTTTTTTTTTTGCTCCTCGCATTTTTCACACCTTTTCATGCTCCTGGTCTTTTTTTTTTTTTTGCTCCTCGCATTTTTCACACCTTTTCATGCTCCTGGTTTTTTTTTTTTTTTGCTCCTCAAATTTTTCACACCTTTTCATCCTCCTCGCATTTTTCACACCTCTTCATGCTCCTCGCATTTTTCACAACTTTTCATGCTCGTCGCATTTTTCACACCTTTTCATGCTCCTGGTCTTTCTTTTTTTTTTTTTGCTCCTCGCATTTTTCACACCTTTTCATGCTCCTGGTCTTTTTTTTTTCTTTTGCTCCTCGCATTTTTCACACATTTTCATGCTCCTGGTATTTTTTTTTTTTTTTTTGCTCCTCGCATTTTTCACACCTCTTCATGCTCCTCGCATTTTTCACAACTTTTCATATTCGTCGCATTTTTCACACCTTTTCATGCTCCTGGTCTTTCTTTTTTTTTTTTTTGCTCCCCACATTTTTCACACCTTTTCATGCTCCTGGTCTTTCTTTTTTTTTTTTTTTTTTTGCTCCTCGCATTTTTCACACCTTTTCCTGTTCCTGGTCTCTTTTTTTTTTTTTTGCTCCTCGCATTTTTCACACCTTTTCATGCTCCTGGTCTTTTTTTTTTTTTTTTGCTTCTCGCATTTTTCACACCTTTTCATGCTCCTGGTCTTTTTTTTTTTTTTTCTCCTCGCATTTTTCACACATTTTCATGCTCCTGGTCTTTCTTTTTTTTTTTTTTTGCTCCTCGCATTTTTCACACCTTTTCATGCTCCTGGTCTTTCTTTATTTTTTTTTGCTCCTCGCATTTTTCACACCTTTTCATGCTCCTGGTCTTTCTTTATTTTTTTTTTTTTTTGCTCCTCGAATTTTTCACATCTTTTCATGCTCCTCGCATTTTTCACACCTTTTCATACTCCTGGTCTTTCTTTCTTTCTTTTTTTTTTTTTTTTGCTCCTCGCATTTTTCCCACCTTTTCTTGCTCCTGGTATTTTTTTTTTTTTTTTTTTGCTCCTCGAATTTTTCACACCTTTTCATGCTCCTGGTCTTTCTTTCTTTCTTTTTTTTTTCTTTTTTGCTCCTCGCATTTTTCACACCTTTTCATGCTCCTTGCATTTTTCACAACTTTTCATGCTCCTCGCATTTTTCACACCTTTTCATGCTCCTTGCATTTTTCACACCTTTTCATGCTCCTGGTCTTTCTTTTTTTTTTTTGCTCCTCGCATTTTTTCACACCTTTTCATGCTCCTGGTCTTTTTTTTTTTTTTTTTTTTTGGTCCTCGAATTTTTCACACCTTTTCATGCTCCTGGTATTTTTTTTTTTTTTTTTGCTCCTCGAATTTTTCACACTTTTTCATGCTCCTCGCATTTTTCACACCTCTTCATGCTCCTCGCATTTTTCACAACTTTTCATGCTCGTCGCATTTTTCACACCTTTTCATGCTCCTGGTCTTTTTTTTTTCTTTTGCTCCTCGCATTTTTCACACCTTTTCATGCTCCTGGTCTTTCTTTTTTTTTTTTTTTTGGGCCTCGCATTTTTCACACCTTTTCATGCTCCTGGTCTTTCTTTTTTTTTTCTTTTTTTTGCTCCTCGAATTTTTCACATCTTTTCATGCTCCTCGCATTTTTCACACCTCTTCATGCTCCTCGCATTTTTCACAACTTTTCATGCTCGTCGCATTTTTCACACCTTTTCATGCTCCTGGTCTTTCTTTTTTTTTTTTTTGCTCCTCGCGTTTTTCACACCTTTTCATGCTCCTGGTCTTTTTTTTTTCTTTTGCTCCTCGCATTTTTCACACCTTTTCATGCTCCTGGTCTTTCTTTCTTTCTTTTTTTTTCTTTTTTGCTCCTCGCATTTTTCACACCTTTTCATGCTCCTGGTCTTTTTTTTTTTTTTTTTTTGCTCCTCGCATTTTTCACACCTTTTCATGCTCCTGGTCTTTCTTTCTTTCTTTTTTTTTCTTTTTTGCTCCTCGCATTTTTCACACCTTTTCATGCTCCTTGCATTTTTCACAACTTTTCCTGCTCCTCGCTTTTTTCACTTCTTTTCATGCTCCTTGCATTTTTCACACCTTTTCATGCTCCTGGTCTTTCTTTTTTTTTTTTTTGCTCCTCGCATTTTTCACACCTTTTCATGCTCCTGGTCTTTTTTTTTTTTTTGCTCCTCGCATTTTTCACACCTTTTCATGCTCCTGGTCTCTTTTTTTTTTTTTTTTTTTTTTGCTCCTCGCATTTTTCACACCTCTTCATGCTACTCGCATTTTTCACACCTTTTCATGATCCTGGTCTTTCTTTTTTTTTTTTTTTTTTTTGCTCCTCGCATTTATCACACCTTTTCATGCTCCTGGTCTTTCTTTTTTTTTTTTTTTTTGCTCCTCGCATTTTTCACACCGTTTCATGCTCCTCGCATTTTTCACAACTTTTCATGCTCGTCGCATTTTTCACACCTTTTCATGCTCCTGGTGTTTCTTTTTTTTTTTTTGCTCCTCGCATTTTTCACACCTTTTCATGTTCCTGGTCTTTTTTTTTTTTTTTTTTTTGCTCCTCGCATTTTTCACACCTTTTCATGCTAATGGTCTTTCTTTTTTTTTTTTGCTCCTCGCATTTTTCACACCTTTTCAACTCCTCGTCTTTCTTTCTTTTTTTTTTTTTTCTCCTTGCATTTTTCACACCTTTTCATGCTCCTGGTCTTTCTTTTTTTTTTTTTTTTTTTTTTTTTTTGCTCCTCGCATTTTTCACACCTTTTCATGCTCCTGGTCTTTTTTTTTTTTTTTTTTCTCCTCGCATTTTTCACACCTTTTCATGCTCCTGGTCTTTCTTTTTTTTTTTTTTTCCTCGCATTTTTCACACCTTTTCATGCTCCTGGTCTTTTTTTTTTTTTTTGCTCCTCAAATTTTTCACACCTTTTCATGCTCCTCGCATTTTTCACACCTCTTCATGCTCCTCGCATTTTTCACAACTTTTCATGCTCGTCGCATTTTTCACACCTTTTCATGCTCCTGGTCTTTCTTTTTTTTTTTTTTTGCTCCTCGCATTTTTCACACCTTTTCATGTTTCTGGTCTTTTTTTTTTTTTTTTTTTTTTGCTCCTCGCATTTTTCACACCTTTTCATGCTCCTGGTCTTTCTTTTTTTTTTTTTTTTTTTGCTCCTATCATTTTTCACACCTTTTCATGCTTCTGGTCTTTCTTTTTTTTTTTTTGCTCCTCGCATTTTTCACACCTTTTCATGCTAATGGTCTTTCTTTTTTTTTTTTTGCTCCTCGCATTTTTCACACCTTTTCATGCTCCTGGTCTTTCTTTTTTTTTTTTTTTTTTCTCCTCGCATTTTTCACACATTTTCATGCTCCTGGTCTTTCTTTCTTTTTTTTTTTTTTTTTTGCTCCTCGCATTTTTCACACCTTTTCATGTTCCTGGTCTTTTTTTTTTTTTTTTTTTCTCCTCGCATTTTTCACACCTTTCATGCTCCTGGTCTTTTTTTTTTTTTTTTTTTTTTTGCTCCTCGAATTTTTCACACCTTTTCATGCTCCTCGCATTTTTCACACCTCTTCATGCTCCTCGCATTTTTCACACATTTTCATGCTCCTCGCATTTTTCACACCTCTTCATGCTCCTCGCATTTTTCACAACTTTTCATGCTCGTCGCATTTCTCACACCTTTTCATGCTCCTGGTCTTTCTTTTTTTTTTTTTTTTTTTGCTCCTCGCATTTTTCACACCTTTTCATGCTCCTGGTCTTTCTTTTTTTTTTTTTTTTTTTGCTCCTCGCATTTTTCACACCTTTTCATGCTTCTGGTCTTTCTTTTTTTTTTTTTGCTCCTCGCATTTTTCACACCTTTTCATGTTCCTGGTTTTTTTTTTTTTTTTTTGCTCCTCAAATTTTTCACACCTTTTCATCCTCCTCGGATTTTTCACACCTCTTCATGCTCCTCGCATTTTTCACAACTTTTCATGCTCGTCGCATTTTTCACACCTTTTCATGCTCCTGGTCTTTCTTTTTTTTTTTTTGCTCCTCGCATTTTTCACACCTTTTCATGCTCCTGGTCTTTTTTTTTTCTTTTGCTCCTCGCATTATTCACACCTTTTCATGCTCCTGGTCTTTCTTTCTTTTTTTTTTTTTTTTTGCTCCTCGCATTTTTCACACCTTTTCATGCTCCTGGTCTTTTTTTTTTTTTGCTCCTCGAATTTTTCACACCTTTTCATGCTCCTCGCATTTTTCACACCTCTTCATGCTCCTCGCATTTTTCACACCTTTTCATGCTCCTGGTCTTTTTTTTTTTTTTTTTTTTGCTCCTCGCATTTCTCACACCTTTTCATGCTCCTGGTTTTTTTTTTTTTTGCTCCTCAAATTTTTCACACCTTTTCATGCTCCTCGCATTTTTCACACCTCTTCATGCTCCTCGCATTTTTCACAACTTTTCATGCTCGTCGCATTTTTCACACCTTTTCATGCTCCTGGTCTTTTTTTTTTTTTTTTGCTCCTCGCATTTTTCACACCTTTTCATGCTCCTGGTCTTTTTTTTTTTTTTGCTCCTCGCATTTTTCACACCTTTTCATGCTCCTGGTCTTTTTTTTTTTTTGCTCCTCGCATTTTTCACACCTTTTCATGCTCCTGGTTTTTTTTTTTTTTTGCTCCTCAAATTTTTCACACCTTTTCATCCTCCTCGCATTTTTCACACCTCTTCATGCTCCTCGCATTTTTCACAACTTTTCATGCTCGTCGCATTTTTCACACCTTTTCATGCTCCTGGTCTTTCTTTTTTTTTTTTTGCTCCTCGCATTTTTCACACCTTTTCATGCTCCTGGTCTTTTTTTTTTCTTTTGCTCCTCGCATTTTTCACACATTTTCATGCTCCTGGTATTTTTTTTTTTTTTTGCTCCTCGCATTTTTCACACCTCTTCATGCTCCTCGCATTTTTCACAACTTTTCATATTCGTCGCATTTTTCACACCTTTTCATGCTCCTGGTCTTTCTTTTTTTTTTTTTTGCTTCCCACATTTTTCACACCTTTTCATGCTCCTGGTCTTTCTTTTTTTTTTTTTTTTTTTGCTCCTCGCATTTTTCACACCTTTTCATGTTCCTGGTCTCTTTTTTTTTTTTTGCTCCTCGCATTTTTCACACCTTTTCATGCTCCTGGTCTTTTTTTTTTTTTTTTGCTTCTCGCATTTTTCACACCTTTTCATGCTCCTGGTCTTTTTTTTTTTTTTGCTCCTCGCATTTTTCACACATTTTCATGCTCCTGGTCTTTCTTTTTTTTTTTTTTGCTCCTCGCATTTTTCACACCTTTTCATGCTCCTGGTCTTTCTTTATTTTTTTTTGCTCCTCGCATTTTTCACACCTTTTCATGCTCCTGGTCTTTCTTTATTTTTTTTTTTTTTTGCTCCTCGAATTTTTCACATCTTTTCATGCTCCTCGCATTTTTCACACCTTTTCATACTCCTGGTCTTTCTTTCTTTCTTTTTTTTTTTTTTTTTGCTCCTCGCATTTTTCACATCTTTTCATGCTCCTGGTATTTTTTTTTTTTTTTTTTTGCTCCTCGAATTTTTCACACCTTTTCTGCTCCTGGTCTTTCTTTCTTTCTTTTTTTTTCTTTTTTGCTCCTCGCATTTTTCACACCTTTTCATGCTCCTTGCATTTTTCACAACTTTTCATGCTCCTCGCATTTTTCACATCTTTTCATGCTCCTTGCATTTTTCACACCTTTTCATGCTCCTGGTCTTTCTTTTTTTTTTTTGCTCCTCGCATTTTTCACACCTTTTCATGCTCCTGGTCTTTTTTTTTTTTTTTTTTTTGGTCCTCGAATTTTTCACACCTTTTCATGCTCCTGGTATTTTTTTTTTTTTTTTTTGCTCCTCGAATTTTTCACACTTTTTCATGCTCCTCGCATTTTTCACACCTCTTCATGCTCCTCGCATTTTTCACAACTTTTCATGCTCGTCGCATTTTTCACACCTTTTCATGCTCCTGGTCTTTTTTTTTTCTTTTGCTCCTCGCATTTTTCACACCTTTTCATGCTCCTGGTCTTTCTTTTTTTTTTTTTTTTGGGCCTCGCATTTTTCACACCTTTTCATGCTCCTGGTCTTTCTTTTTTTTTTCTTTTTTTTGCTCCTCGAATTTTTCACATCTTTTCATGCTCCTCGCATTTTTCACACCTCTTCATGCTCCTCGCATTTTTCACAACTTTTCATGCTCGTCGCATTTTTCACACCTTTTCATGCTCCTGTTCTTTCTTTTTTTTTTTTTTGCTCCTCGCGTTTTTCACACCTTTTCATGCTCCTGGTCTTTTTTTTTTCTTTTGCTCCTCGCATTTTTCACACCTTTTCATGCTCCTGGTCTTTCTTTCTTTCTTTTTTTTTCTTTTTTGCTCCTCGCATTTTTCACACCTTTTCATGCTCCTGGTCTTTTTTTTTTTTTTTTTTGCTCCTCGCATTTTTCACACCTTTTCATGCTCCTGGTCTTTCTTTCTTTCTTTTTTTTTCTTTTTTGCTCCTCGCATTTTTCACACCTTTTCATGCTCCTTGCATTTTTCACAACTTTTCATGCTCCTCGCATTTTTCACACCTTTTCATGCTCCTTGCATTTTTCACACCTTTTCATGCTCCTGGTCTTTCTTTTTTTTTTTTTGCTCCTCGCATTTTTCACACCTTTTCATGCTCCTGGTCTTTTTTTTTTTTTTTTTTTTGCTCCTCGAATTTTTCACACCTTTTCATGCTCCTGGTATTTTTTTTTTTTTTTTTGCTCCTCGAATTTTTCACACCTTTTCATGCTCCTCGCATTTTTCACACCTCCTCATGCTCCTCGCATTTTTCACAACTTTTCATGCTCGTTGCATTTTTCACACCTTTTCATGCTCCTGGTCTTTTTTTTTTCTTTTGCTCCTCGCATTTTTCACACCTTTTCATGCTCCTGGTCTTTCTTTTTTTTTTTTTTTTTTTTGCTCCTCGCATTTTTCACACCTTTTCATGCTCCTGGTCTTTCTTTTTTTTTTTTTTGCTCCCCGCATTTTTCACACCTTTTCATGCTCCTGGTCTTTCTTTTTTTTTCCTTTTTTTTGCTCCTCGAATTTTTCACATCTTTTCATGCTCCTCGCATTTTTCACACCTCTTCATGCTCCTCGCATTTTTCACAACTTTTCATGCTCGTCGCATTTTTCACACCTTTTCATGCTCCTGGTCTTTTTTTTTTTTTTGCTCCTCGCATTTTTCACACCTTTTCATGCTCCTGGTCTCTTTTTTTTTTTTTTTTTTTTTTGCTCCTCGCATTTTTCACACCTCTTCATGCTCCTCGCATTTTTCACACCTTTTCATGATCCTGGTCTTTCTTTTTTTTTTTTTTTTTTTTGCTCCTCGCATTTATCACACCTTTTCATGCTCCTGGTCTTTCTTTTTTTTTTTTTTTTGCTCCTCGCATTTTTCACACCGTTTCATGCTCCTCGCATTTTTCACAACTTTTCATGCTCGTCGCATTTTTCACACCTTTTCATGCTCCTGGTGTTTCTTTTTTTTTTTTTGCTCCTCGCATTTTTCACACCTTTTCATGTTCCTGGTCTTTTTTTTTTTTTTTTTTTTGCTCCTCGCATTTTTCACACCTTTTCATGCTAATGGTCTTTCTTTTTTTTTTTTGCTCCTCGCATTTTTCACACCTTTTCAACTCCTCGTCTTTCTTTCTTTTTTTTTTTTTTCTCCTTGCATTTTTCACACCTTTTCATGCTCCTGGTCTTTCTTTCTTTCTTTTTTTTTTTTTTTTTGCTCCTCGCATTTTTCACACCTTTTCATGCTCCTGGTCTTTTTTTTTTTTTTTTCTCCTCGCATTTTTCACACCTTTTCATGCTCCTGGTCTTTCTTTTTTTTTTTTTTTCCTCGCATTTTTCACACCTTTTCATGCTCCTGGTCTTTTTTTTTTTTTTTGCTCCTCAAATTTTTCACACCTTTTCATGCTCCTCGCATTTTTCACACCTCTTCATGCTCCTCGCATTTTTCACAACTTTTCATGCTCGTCGCATTTTTCACACCTTTTCATGCTCCTGGTCTTTCTTTTTTTTTTTTTGCTCCTCGCATTTTTCACACCTTGTCATGTTCCTGGTCTTTTTTTTTTTTTTTTTTTTTTGCTCCTCGCATTTTTCACACCTTTTCATGCTCCTGGTCTTTCTTTTTTTTTTTGCTCCTCGCATTTTTCACACCTTTTCATGATTCTGGTCTTTCTTTTTTTTTTTTTGCTCCTCGCATTTTTCACACCTTTTCATGCTCCTGGTATTTTTTTTTTTTTTTTTGCTCCTCGCATTTTTCACACCTTTTCATGCTCCTGGTCTTTTTTTTTTTTTTTTTTTTTTCTCCTCGCATTTTTCACACATTTTCATGCTCCTGGTCTTTCTTTCTTTTTTTTTTTTTTTTTGCTCCTCGCATTTTTCACACCTTTTCATGTTCCTGGTCTTTTTTTTTTTTTTTTTTTCTCCTCGCATTTTTCACACCTTTCATGCTCCTGGTCTTTTTTTTTTTTTTTTTTTTTTTGCTCCTCGAATTTTTCACACCTTTTCATGCTCCTCGCATTTTTCACACCTCTTCATGCTCCTCGCATTTTTCACACATTTTCATGCTCCTCGCACTTTTCACACCTCTTCATGCTCCTCGCTTTTTTCACTTCTTTTCATGCTCGTCGCATTTCTCACACCTTTTCATGCTCCTGGTCTTTCTTTTTTTTTTTTTTGCTCCCCGCATTTTTCACACCTTTTCATGCTTCTGGTCTTTTTTTTTTTTTTTGCTCCCCGCATTTTTCACACCTTTTCATGCTCCTTGCATTTTTCACAACTTTTCATGCTCCTCGCATTTTTCACACCTTTTCATGCTCCTGGTCTTTTTTTTTTTTTTTTTTTTTTTTGCTCCTCGCATTTTTCACACCTTTTCATGCTCCTGGTCTTTCTTTTTTTTTTTTTTTTTGCTCCTCGCATTTTTCACACCTTTTCATGCTTCTGGTCTTTCTTTTTTTTTTTTTGCTCCTCGCATTTTTCACACCTTTTCATGTTCCTGGTTTTTTTTTTTTTTTTTTGCTCCTCAAATTTTTCACACCTTTTCATCCTCCTCGCATTTTTCACACCTCTTCATGCTCCTCGCATTTTTCACAACTTTTCATGCTCGTCGCATTTTTCACACCTTTTCATGCTCCTGGTCTTTCTTTTTTTATTTTTGCTCCTCGCATTTTTCACACCTTTTCATGCTCCTGGTCTTTTTTTTTTCTTTTGCTCCTCGCATTTTTCACACCTTTTCATGCTCCTGGTCTTTCTTTCTTTTTTTTTTTTTTTGCTCCTCGCATTTTTCACACCTTTTCATGCTCCTGGTCTTTTTTTTTTTTTGCTCCTCGAATTTTTCACACCTTTTCATGCTCCTCGCATTTTTCACACCTCTTCATGCTCCTCGCATTTTTCACACCTTTTCATGCTCCTGGTCTTTTTTTTTTTTTTTTTTTTGCTCCTCGCATTTCTCACACCTTTTCATGCTCCTGGTTTTTTTTTTTTTTGCTCCTCAAATTTTTCACACCTTTTCATGCTCCTCGCATTTTTCACACCTCTTCATGCTCCTCGCATTTTTCACAACTTTTCATGCTCGTCGCATTTTTCACACCTTTTCATGCTCCTGGTCTTTTTTTTTTTTTTTGCTCCTCGCATTTTTCACACCTTTTCATGCTCCTGGTCTTTTTTTTTTTTTTGCTCCTCGCATTTTTCACACCTTTTCATGCTCCTGGTCTTTTTTTTTTTTTGCTCCTCGCATTTTTCACACCTTTTCATGCTCCTGGTTTTTTTTTTTTTTTGCTCCTCAAATTTTTCACACCTTTTCATCCTCCTCGCATTTTTCACACCTCTTCATGCTCCTCGCATTTTTCACAACTTTTCATGCTCGTCGCATTTTTCACACCTTTTCATGCTCCTGGTCTTTCTTTTTTTTTTTTTGCTCCTCGCATTTTTCACACCTTTTCATGCTCCTGGTCTTTTTTTTTTCTTTTGCTCCTCGCATTTTTCACACATTTTCATGCTCCTGGTTTTTTTTTTTTTTTTTTGCTCCTCGCATTTTTCACACCTCTTCATGCTCCTCGCATTTTTCACAACTTTTCATATTCGTCGCATTTTTCACACCTTTTCATGCTCCTGGTCTTTCTTTTTTTTTTTTTTGCTCCCCACATTTTTCACACCTTTTCATGCTCCTGGTCTTTCTTTTTTTTTTTTTTTTTTTGCTCCTCGCATTTTTCACACCTTTTCATGTTCCTGGTCTCTTTTTTTTTTTTTGCTCCTCGCATTTTTCACACCTTTTCATGCTCCTGGTCTTTTTTTTTTTTTTTTGCTTCTCGCATTTTTCACACCTTTTCATGCTCCTGGTCTTTTTTTTTTTTTTGCTCCTCGCATTTTTCACACATTTTCATGCTCCTGGTCTTTCTTTTTTTTTTTTTTGCTCCTCGCATTTTTCACACCTTTTCATGCTCCTGGTCTTTCTTTATTTTTTTTTGCTCCTCGCATTTTTCACACCTTTTCATGCTCCTGGTCTTTCTTTATTTTTTTTTTTTTTTGCTCCTCGAATTTTTCACATCTTTTCATGCTCCTCGCATTTTTCACACCTTTTCATACTCCTGGTCTTTCTTTCTTTCTTTTTTTTTTTTTTTTGCTCCTCGCATTTTTCACACCTTTTCATGCTCCTGGTATTTTTTTTTTTTTTTTTTGCTCCTCGAATTTTTCACACCTTTTCATGCTCCTGGTCTTTCTTTCTTTCTTTTTTTTTCTTTTTTGCTCCTCGCATTTTTCACACCTTTTCATGCTCCTTGCATTTTTCACAACTTTTCATGCTCCTCGCATTTTTCACATCTTTTCATGCTCCTTGCATTTTTCACACCTTTTCATGCTCCTGGTCTTTCTTTTTTTTTTTTGCTCCTCGCATTTTTCACACCTTTTCATGCTCCTGGTCTTTTTTTTTTTTTTTTTTTTTTGGTCCTCGAATTTTTCACACCTTTTCATGCTCCTGGTATTTTTTTTTTTTTTTTTGCTCCTCGAATTTTTCACACTTTTTCATGCTCCTCGCATTTTTCACACCTCTTCATGCTCCTCGCATTTTTCACAACTTTTCATGCTCGTCGCATTTTTCACACCTTTTCATGCTCCTGGTCTTTTTTTTTTCTTTTGCTCCTCGCATTTTTCACACCTTTTCATGCTCCTGGTCTTTCTTTTTTTTTTTTTTTTGGGCCTCGCATTTTTCACACCTTTTCATGCTCCTGGTCTTTCTTTTTTTTTTCTTTTTTTTTGCTCCTCGAATTTTTCACATCTTTTCATGCTCCTCGCATTTTTCACACCTCTTCATGCTCCTCGCATTTTTCACAACTTTTCATGCTCGTCGCATTTTTCACACCTTTTCATGCTCCTGGTCTTTCTTTTTTTTTTTTTTGCTCCTCGCGTTTTTCACACCTTTTCATGCTCCTGGTCTTTTTTTTTTCTTTTGCTCCTCGCATTTTTCACACCTTTTCATGCTCCTGGTCTTTCTTTCTTTCTTTTTTTTTCTTTTTTGCTCCTCGCATTTTTCACACCTTTTCATGCTCCTGGTCTTTTTTTTTTTTTTTTTTGCTCCTCGCATTTTTCACACCTTTTCATGCTCCTGGTCTTTCTTTCTTTCTTTTTTTTTCTTTTTTGCTCCTCGCATTTTTCACACCTTTTCATGCTCCTTGCATTTTTCACAACTTTTCATGCTCCTCGCATTTTTCACACCTTTTCATGCTCCTTGCATTTTTCACACCTTTTCATGCTCCTGGTCTTTCTTTTTTTTTTTTTGCTCCTCGCATTTTTCACACCTTTTCATGCTCCTGGTCTTTTTTTTTTTTTTTGCTCCTCGCATTTTTCACACCTTTTCATGCTCCTGGTCTCTTTTTTTTTTTTTTTTTTTTTTGCTCCTCGCATTTTTCACACCTTTTCATGATCCTGGTCTTTCTTTTTTTTTTTTTGCTCCTCGCATTTATCACACCTTTTCATGCTCCTGGTCTTTCTTTTTTTTTTTTTTTTGCTCCTCGCATTTTTCACACCGTTTCATGCTCCTCGCATTTTTCACAACTTTTCATGCTCGTCGCATTTTTCACACCTTTTCATGCTCCTGGTGTTTCTTTTTTTTTTTTTGCTCCTCGCATTTTTCACACCTTTTCATGTTCCTGGTCTTTTTTTTTTTTTTTTTTTTGCTCCTCGCATTTTTCACACCTTTTCATGCTAATGGTCTTTCTTTTTTTTTTTTGCTCCTCGCATTTTTCACACCTTTTCAACTCCTCGTCTTTCTTTCTTTTTTTTTTTTTTCTCCTTGCATTTTTCACACCTTTTCATGCTCCTGGTCTTTCTTTCTTTCTTTTTTTTTTTTTTTTTGCTCCTCGCATTTTTCACACCTTTTCATGCTCCTGGTCTTTTTTTTTTTTTTTTCTCCTCGCATTTTTCACACCTTTTCATGCTCCTGGTCTTTCTTTTTTTTTTTTTTTCCTCGCATTTTTCACACCTTTTCATGCTCCTGGTCTTTTTTTTTTCTTTTGCTCCTCAAATTTTTCACACCTTTTCATGCTCCTCGCATTTTTCACACCTCTTCATGCTCCTCGCATTTTTCACAACTTTTCATGCTCGTCGCATTTTTCACACCTTTTCATGCTCCTGGTCTTTCTTTTTTTTTTTTTTGCTCCTCGCATTTTTCACACCTTGTCATGTTCCTGGTCTTTTTTTTTTTTTTTTTTTTTTTGCTCCTCGCATTTTTCACACCTTTTCATGCTCCTGGTCTTTCTTTTTTTTTTTTTTTTTTTGCTCCTCGCATTTTTCACACCTTTTCATGCTTCTGGTCTTTCTTTTTTTTTTTTTGCTCCTCGCATTTTTCACACCTTTTCATGCTAATGGTCTTTCTTTTTTTTTTTTTGCTCCTCGCATTTTTCACACCTTTTCATGCTCCTGGTCTTTCTTTTTTTTTTTTTTTTTTCTCCTCGCATTTTTCACACATTTTCATGCTCCTGGTCTTTCTTTCTTTTTTTTTTTTTTTTTGCTCCTCGCATTTTTCACACCTTTTCATGTTCCTGGTCTTTTTTTTTTTTTTTTTTTCTCCTCGCATTTTTCACACCTTTCATGCTCCTGGTCTTTTTTTTTTTTTTTTTTTTTTTGCTCCTCGAATTTTTCACACCTTTTCATGCTCCTCGCATTTTTCACACCTCTTCATGCTCCTCGCATTTTTCACACATTTTCATGCTCCTCGCATTTTTCACACCTCTTCATGCTCCTCGCATTTTTCACAACTTTTCATGCTCGTCGCATTTCTCACACCTTTTCATGCTCCTGGTCTTTCTTTTTTTTTTTTTTGCTCCCCGCATTTTTCACACCTTTTCATGCTTCTGGTCTTTTTTTTTTTTTTGCTCCCCGCATTTTTCACACCTTTTCATGCTCCTTGCATTTTTCACAACTTTTCATGCTCCTCGCATTTTTCACACCTTTTCATGCTCCTGGTCTTTTTTTTTTCTTTTGCTCCTCGCATTTTTCACACCTTTTCATGCTCCTGGTCTTTCTTTTTTTTTTTTTTTTTTTTTGCGCCTCGCATTTTTCACACCTTTTCATGCTCCTGGTCTTTCTTTTTTTTTTCTTTTTTTTGCTCCTCGCATTTTTCACATCTTTTCATGCTACTCGCATTTTTCACACCTCTTCATGCTCCTCGCATTTTTCACAACTTTTCATGCTCGTCGCATTTTTCACACCTTTTCATGCTCCTGGTCTTTCTTTTTTTTTTTTTTTCTCCTCGCGTTTTTCACACCTTTTCATGCTCCTGGTCTTTTTTTTTTCTTTTGCTCCTCGCATTTTTCACACCTTTTCATGCTCCCGGTCTTTCTTTCTTTCTTTTTTTTTCTTTTTTGCTCCTCGCATTTTTCACACCTTTTCATGCTCCTGGTCTTTTTTTTTTTTTTTTTTGCTCCTCGCATTTTTCACACCTTTTCATGCTCCTGGTCTTTCTTTTTTTTTTTTGCTCCTCGCATTTTTCACACCTTTTCATGCTCCTGGTCTTTCTTTTTTTTTTTTTGCTCCTCGCATTTTTCACACCTTTTCATGCTCCTGGTCTTTCTTTTTTTTTTTTGCTCCTCGCATTTTTCACACCTTTTCATGCTCCTGGTCTTTCTTTTTTTTTTTTTCTCCTCTCATTTTTCTCACCTTTTCTTGTTCCTGGTCTTTTTTTTTTTTTTTTTTTTTTTTGCTCCTCGCATTTTTCACACCTTTTCATGCTCCTGGTCTTTCTTTTTTTTTTTTTTTTTTGCTCCTCGCATTTTTCACACCTTTTCATGCTTCTGGTCTTTCTTTTTTTTTTTTTGCTCCTCGCATTTTTCACACCTTTTCATGTTCCTGGTTTTTTTTTTTTTTTTTTGCTCCTCAAATTTTTCACACCTTTTCATCCTCCTCGCATTTTTCACACCTCTTCATGCTCCTCGCATTTTTCACAACTTTTCATGCTCGTCGCATTTTTCACACCTTTTCATGCTCCTGGTCTTTCTTTTTTTTTTTTTGCTCCTCGCATTTTTCACACCTTTTCATGCTCCTGGTCTTTTTTTTTTCTTTTGCTCCTCGCATTTTTCACACCTTTTCATGCTCCTGGTCTTTCTTTCTTTTTTTTTTTTTTTGCTCCTCGCATTTTTCACACCTTTTCATGCTCCTGGTCTTTTTTTTTTTTTGCTCCTCGAATTTTTCACACCTTTTCATGCTCCTCGCATTTTTCACACCTCTTCATGCTCCTCGCATTTTTCACACCTTTTCATGCTCCTGGTCTTTTTTTTTTTTTTTTTTTTTGCTCCTCGCATTTCTCACACCTTTTCATGCTCCTGGTTTTTTTTTTTTTTGCTCCTCAAATTTTTCACACCTTTTCATGCTCCTCGCATTTTTCACACCTCTTCATGCTCCTCGCATTTTTCACAACTTTTCATGCTCGTCGCATTTTTCACACCTTTTCATGCTCCTGGTCTTTTTTTTTTCTTTTGCTCCTCGCATTTTTCACACCTTTTCATGCTCCTGGTCTTTCTTTTTTTTTTTTTTTTGGGCCTCGCATTTTTCACACCTTTTCATGCTCCTGGTCTTTCTTTTTTTTTTCTTTTTTTTTGCTCCTCGAATTTTTCACATCTTTTCATGCTCCTCGCATTTTTCACACCTCTTCATGCTCCTCGCATTTTTCACAACTTTTCATGCTCGTCGCATTTTTCACACCTTTTCATGCTCCTGGTCTTTCTTTTTTTTTTTTTTGCTCCTCGCGTTTTTCACACCTTTTCATGCTCCTGGTCTTTTTTTTTTCTTTTGCTCCTCGCATTTTTCACACCTTTTCATGCTCCTGGTCTTTCTTTCTTTCTTTTTTTTTCTTTTTTGCTCCTCGCATTTTTCACACCTTTTCATGCTCCTGGTCTTTTTTTTTTTTTTTTTTGCTCCTCGCATTTTTCACACCTTTTCATGCTCCTGGTCTTTCTTTCTTTCTTTTTTTTTCTTTTTTGCTCCTCGCATTTTTCACACCTTTTCATGCTCCTTGCATTTTTCACAACTTTTCATGCTCCTCGCATTTTTCACACCTTTTCATGCTCCTTGCATTTTTCACACCTTTTCATGCTCCTGGTCTTTCTTTTTTTTTTTTTGCTCCTCGCATTTTTCACACCTTTTCATGCTCCTGGTCTTTTTTTTTTTTTTGCTCCTCGCATTTTTCACACCTTTTCATGCTCCTGGTCTCTTTTTTTTTTTTTTTTTTTTTTGCTCCTCGCATTTTTCACACCTCTTCATGCTCCTCGCATTTTTCACACCTTTTCATGATCCTGGTCTTTCTTTTTTTTTTTTTGCTCCTCGCATTTATCACACCTTTTCATGCTCCTGGTCTTTCTTTTTTTTTTTTTTTTGCTCCTCGCATTTTTCACACCGTTTCATGCTCCTCGCATTTTTCACAACTTTTCATGCTCGTCGCATTTTTCACACCTTTTCATGCTCCTGGTGTTTCTTTTTTTTTTTTTGCTCCTCGCATTTTTCACACCTTTTCATGTTCCTGGTCTTTTTTTTTTTTTTTTTTTTGCTCCTCGCATTTTTCACACCTTTTCATGCTAATGGTCTTTCTTTTTTTTTTTTGCTCCTCGCATTTTTCACACCTTTTCAACTCCTCGTCTTTCTTTCTTTTTTTTTTTTTTCTCCTTGCATTTTTCACACCTTTTCATGCTCCTGGTCTTTCTTTCTTTCTTTTTTTTTTTTTTTTTGCTCCTCGCATTTTTCACACCTTTTCATGCTCCTGGTCTTTTTTTTTTTTTTTTCTCCTCGCATTTTTCACACCTTTTCATGCTCCTGGTCTTTCTTTTTTTTTTTTTTCCTCGCATTTTTCACACCTTTTCATGCTCCTGGTCTTTTTTTTTTCTTTTGCTCCTCAAATTTTTCACACCTTTTCATGCTCCTCGCATTTTTCACACCTCTTCATGCTCCTCGCATTTTTCACAACTTTTCATGCTCGTCGCATTTTTCACACCTTTTCATGCTCCTGGTCTTTCTTTTTTTTTTTTTTGCTCCTCGCATTTTTCACACCTTGTCATGTTCCTGGTCTTTTTTTTTTTTTTTTTTTTTTGCTCCTCGCATTTTTCACACCTTTTCATGCTCCTGGTCTTTCTTTTTTTTTTTTTTTTTTTGCTCCTCGCATTTTTCACACCTTTTCATGCTTCTGGTCTTTCTTTTTTTTTTTTTGCTCCTCGCATTTTTCACACCTTTTCATGCTAATGGTCTTTCTTTTTTTTTTTTTGCTCCTCGCATTTTTCACACCTTTTCATGCTCCTGGTCTTTCTTTTTTTTTTTTTTTTTTCTCCTCGCATTTTTCACACATTTTCATGCTCCTGGTCTTTTTTTTTTTTTTTTTTTTTTTTTGCTCCTCGCATTTTTCACACCTTTTCATGTTCCTGGTCTTTTTTTTTTTTTTTTTTTCTCCTCGCATTTTTCACACCTTTCATGCTCCTGGTCTTTTTTTTTTTTTTTTTTTTTTTTTCTCCTCGAATTTTTCACACCTTTTCATGCTCCTCGCATTTTTCACACCTCTTCATGCTCCTCGCATTTTTCACACATTTTCATGCTCCTCGCATTTTTCACACCTCTTCATGCTCCTCGCATTTTTCACAACTTTTCATGCTCGTCGCATTTCTCACACCTTTTCATGCTCCTGGTCTTTCTTTTTTTTTTTTTTGCTCCCCGCATTTTTCACACCTTTTCATGCTTCTGGTCTTTTTTTTTTTTTTGCTCCCCGCATTTTTCACACCTTTTCATGCTCCTTGCATTTTTCACAACTTTTCATGCTCCTCGCATTTTTCACACCTTTTCATGCTCCTGGTCTTTTTTTTTTCTTTTGCTCCTCGCATTTTTCACACCTTTTCATGCTCCTGGTCTTTCTTTTTTTTTTTTTTTTTTTTTGCGCCTCGCATTTTTCACACCTTTTCATGCTCCTGGTCTTTCTTTTTTTTTTCTTTTTTTTGCTCCTCGCATTTTTCACATCTTTTCATGCTACTCGCATTTTTCACACCTCTTCATGCTCCTCGCATTTTTGACAACTTTTCATGCTCGTCGCATTTTTCACACCTTTTCATGCTCCTGGTCTTTCTTTTTTTTTTTTTTGCTCCTCGCGTTTTTCACACCTTTTCATGCTCCTGGTCTTTTTTTTTTCTTTTGCTCCTCGCATTTTTCACACCTTTTCATGCTCCCGGTCTTTCTTTCTTTCTTTTTTTTTCTTTTTTGCTCCTCGCATTTTTCACACCTTTTCATGCTCCTGGTCTTTTTTTTTTTTTTTTTGCTCCTCGCATTTTTCACACCTTTTCATGCTCCTGGTCTTTCTTTTTTTTTTTTGCTCCTCGCATTTTTCACACCTTTTCATGCTCCTGGTCTTTCTTTTTTTTTTTTTGCTCACACCTTTTCATGCTCCTGGTCTTTCTTTTTTTTTTTTGCTCCTCGCATTTTTCACACCTTTTCATGCTCCTGGTCTTTCTTTTTTTTTTTTTCTCCTCGCCTTTTTCTCCCCTTTTCATTTTCCTTGTCTTTTTTTTTTTTTTTTTTTTTTTTCTCCTCGCATTTTTCACACCTTTTCATGCTCCTGGTCTTTCTTTTTTTTTTTTTTTTTTGCTCCTCGCATTTTTCACACCTTTTCATGCTTCTGGTCTTTCTTTTTTTTTTTTTGCTCCTCGCATTTTTCACACCTTTTCATGTTCCTGGTTTTTTTTTTTTTTTTTGCTCCTCAAATTTTTCACACCTTTTCATCCTCCTCGCATTTTTCACACCTTTTCATGCTCCTCGCATTTTTCACAACTTTTCATGCTCGTCGCATTTTTCACACCTTTTCATGCTCCTGGTCTTTCTTTTTTTTTTTTTGCTCCTCGCATTTTTCACAACTTTTCATGCTCGTCGCATTTTTCACACCTTTTCATGCTCCTGGTCTTTCTTTTTTTTTTTTTGCTCCTCGCATTTTTCACACCTTTTCTTCTTCCTGTTCTTTTTTTTTTTTTTTTTTTTTTGCTCCTCGCATTTTTCACACCTTTTCATGTTCCTGGTCTCTTTTTTTTTTTTTGCTCCTCGCATTTTTCACACCTTTTCATGCTCCTGGTCTTTTTTTTTTTTTTGCTTCTCGCATTTTTCACACCTTTTCATGCTCCTGGTCTTTTTTTTTTTTTTGCTCCTCGCATTTTTCACACCTTTTCATGCTCCTCGCATTTTTCACACCTCTTCATGCTCCTCGCATTTTTCACACATTTTCATGCTCCTCGCATTTTTCACACCTCTTCATGCTCCTCGCATTTTTCACAACTTTTCATGCTCGTCGCATTTCTCACACCTTTTCATGCTCCTGGTCTTTCTTTTTTTTTTTTTTGCTCCCCGCATTTTTCACACCTTTTCATGCTTCTGGTCTTTTTTTTTTTTTTGCTCCCCGCATTTTTCACACCTTTTCATGCTCCTTGCATTTTTCACAACTTTTCATGCTCCTCGCATTTTTCACACCTTTTCATGCTCCTGGTCTTTTTTTTTTCTTTTGCTCCTCGCATTTTTCACACCTTTTCATGCTCCTGGTCTTTCTTTTTTTTTTTTTTTTTTTTTGCGCCTCGCATTTTTCACACCTTTTCATGCTCCTGGTCTTTCTTTTTTTTTTCTTTTTTTTGCTCCTCGCATTTTTCACATCTTTTCATGCTACTCGCATTTTTCACACCTCTTCATGCTCCTCGCATTTTTCACAACTTTTCATGCTCGTCGCATTTTTCACACCTTTTCATGCTCCTGGTCTTTCTTTTTTTTTTTTTTGCTCCTCGCGTTTTTCACACCTTTTCATGCTCCTGGTCTTTTTTTTTTCTTTTGCTCCTCGCATTTTTCACACCTTTTCATGCTCCCGGTCTTTCTTTCTTTCTTTTTTTTTCTTTTTTGCTCCTCGCATTTTTCACACCTTTTCATGCTCCTGGTCTTTTTTTTTTTTTTTTTGCTCCTCGCATTTTTCACACCTTTTCATGCTCCTGGTCTTTCTTTTTTTTTTTTGCTCCTCGCATTTTTCACACCTTTTCATGCTCCTGGTCTTTCTTTTTTTTTTTTTGCTCCTCGCATTTTTCACACCTTTTCATGCTCCTGGTCTTTCTTTTTTTTTTTTGCTGCTCGCATTTTTCACACCTTTTCATGCTCCTGGTCTTTCTTTTTTTTTTTTTCTCCTCGCATTTTTCACACCTTTTCATGTTCCTGGTCTTTTTTTTTTTTTTTTTTTTTTTTGCTCCTCGCATTTTTCACACCTTTTCATGCTCCTGGTCTTTCTTTTTTTTTTTTTTTTTTGCTCCTCGCATTTTTCACACCTTTTCATGCTTCTGGTCTTTCTTTTTTTTTTTTTGCTCCTCGCATTTTTCACACCTTTTCATGTTCCTGGTTTTTTTTTTTTTTTTTTGCTCCTCAAATTTTTCACACCTTTTCATCCTCCTCGCATTTTTCACACCTCTTCATGCTCCTCGCATTTTTCACAACTTTTCATGCTCGTCGCATTTTTCACACCTTTTCATGCTCCTGGTCTTTCTTTTTTTTTTTTTGCTCCTCGCATTTTTCACACCTTTTCATGCTCCTGGTCTTTTTTTTTTCTTTTGCTCCTCGCATTTTTCACACCTTTTCATGCTCCTGGTCTTTCTTTCTTTTTTTTTTTTTTTGCTCCTCGCATTTTTCACACCTTTTCATGCTCCTGGTCTTTTTTTTTTTTTGCTCCTCGAATTTTTCACACCTTTTCATGCTCCTCGCATTTTTCACACCTCTTCATGCTCCTCGCATTTTTCACACCTTTTCATGCTCCTGGTCTTTTTTTTTTTTTTTTTTTTGCTCCTCGCATTTCTCACACCTTTTCATGCTCCTGGTTTTTTTTTTTTTTGCTCCTCAAATTTTTCACACCTTTTCATGCTCCTCGCATTTTTCACACCTCTTCATGCTCCTCGCATTTTTCACAACTTTTCATGCTCGTCGCATTTTTCACACCTTTTCATGCTCCTGGTCTTTTTTTTTTCTTTTGCTCCTCGCATTTTTCACACCTTTTCATGCTCCTGGTCTTTCTTTTTTTTTTTTTTTTGGGCCTCGCATTTTTCACACCTTTTTATTCTCCTGGTCTTTCTTTTTTTTTTTTTTTTTTTTGCTCCTCGAATTTTTCACATCTTTTCATGCTCCTCGCATTTTTCACACCTCTTCATGCTCCTCGCATTTTTCACAACTTTTCATGCTCGTCGCATTTTTCACACCTTTTCATGCTCCTGGTCTTTCTTTTTTTTTTTTTTGCTCCTCGCGTTTTTCACACCTTTTCATGCTCCTGGTCTTTTTTTTTTCTTTTGCTCCTCGCATTTTTCACACCTTTTCATGCTCCTGGTCTTTCTTTCTTTCTTTTTTTTTCTTTTTTGCTCCTCGCATTTTTCACACCTTTTCATGCTCCTGGTCTTTTTTTTTTTTTTTTTTGCTCCTCGCATTTTTCACACCTTTTCATGCTCCTGGTCTTTCTTTCTTTCTTTTTTTTTCTTTTTTGCTCCTCGCATTTTTCACACCTTTTCATGCTCCTTGCATTTTTCACAACTTTTCATGCTCCTCGCATTTTTCACACCTTTTCATGCTCCTTGCATTTTTCACACCTTTTCATGCTCCTGGTCTTTCTTTTTTTTTTTTTGCTCCTCGCATTTTTCACACCTTTTCATGCTCCTGGTCTTTTTTTTTTTTTTGCTCCTCGCATTTTTCACACCTTTTCATGCTCCTGGTCTCTTTTTTTTTTTTTTTTTTTTTTGCTCCTCGCATTTTTCACACCTCTTCATGCTCCTCGCATTTTTCACACCTTTTCATGATCCTGGTCTTTCTTTTTTTTTTTTTGCTCCTCGCATTTATCACACCTTTTCATGCTCCTGGTCTTTCTTTTTTTTTTTTTTTTGCTCCTCGCATTTTTCACACCGTTTCATGCTCCTCGCATTTTTCACAACTTTTCATGCTCGTCGCATTTTTCACACCTTTTCATGCTCCTGGTGTTTCTTTTTTTTTTTTTGCTCCTCGCATTTTTCACACCTTTTCATGTTCCTGGTCTTTTTTTTTTTTTTTTTTTTGCTCCTCGCATTTTTCACACCTTTTCATGCTAATGGTCTTTCTTTTTTTTTTTTGCTCCTCGCATTTTTCACACCTTTTCAACTCCTCGTCTTTCTTTCTTTTTTTTTTTTTTCTCCTTGCATTTTTCACACCTTTTCATGCTCCTGGTCTTTCTTTCTTTCTTTTTTTTTTTTTTTTTGCTCCTCGCATTTTTCACACCTTTTCATGCTCCTGGTCTTTTTTTTTTTTTTTTCTCCTCGCATTTTTCACACCTTTTCATGCTCCTTGTCTTTTTTTTTTTTTTTTTTCCTCGCATTTTTCACACCTTTTCATGCTCCTGGTCTTTTTTTTTTCTTTTGCTCCTCAAATTTTTCACACCTTTTCATGCTCCTCGCATTTTTCACACCTCTTCATGCTCCTCGCATTTTTCACAACTTTTCATGCTCGTCGCATTTTTCACACCTTTTCATGCTCCTGGTCTTTCTTTTTTTTTTTTTTGCTCCTCGCCTTTTTCACACCTTGTCATGTTCCTGGTCTTTTTTTTTTTTTTTTTTTTTTGCTCCTCGCATTTTTCACACCTTTTCATGCTCCTGGTCTTTCTTTTTTTTTTTTTTTTTTTTGCTCCTCGCATTTTTCACACCTTTTCATGCTTCTGGTCTTTCTTTTTTTTTTTTTGCTCCTCGCATTTTTCACACCTTTTCATGCTAATGGTCTTTCTTTTTTTTTTTTTGCTCCTCTCTTTTTTCACACCTTTTCTTGCTCCTGGTCTTTCTTTTTTTTTTTTTTTTTTTCTCCTCGCATTTTTCACACATTTTCATGCTCCTGGTCTTTCTTTCTTTTTTTTTTTTTTTTTGCTCCTCGCATTTTTCACACCTTTTCATGTTCCTGGTCTTTTTTTTTTTTTTTTTTTTCTCCTCGCATTTTTCACACCTTTCATGCTCCTGGTCTTTTTTTTTTTTTTTTTTTTTTTGCTCCTCGAATTTTTCACACCTTTTCATGCTCCTCGCATTTTTCACACCTCTTCATGCTCCTCGCATTTTTCACACATTTTCATGCTCCTCGCATTTTTCACACCTCTTCATGCTCCTCGCATTTTTCACAACTTTTCATGCTCGTCGCATTTCTCACACCTTTTCATGCTCCTGGTCTTTCTTTTTTTTTTTTTTGCTCCCCGCATTTTTCACACCTTTTCATGCTTCTGGTCTTTTTTTTTTTTTTGCTCCCCGCATTTTTCACACCTTTTCATGCTCCTTGCATTTTTCACAACTTTTCATGCTCCTCGCATTTTTCACACCTTTTCATGCTCCTGGTCTTTTTTTTTTCTTTTGCTCCTCGCATTTTTCACACCTTTTCATGCTCCTGGTCTTTCTTTTTTTTTTTTTTTTTTTTTGCGCCTCGCATTTTTCACACCTTTTCATGCTCCTGGTCTTTCTTTTTTTTTTCTTTTTTTTGCTCCTCGCATTTTTCACATCTTTTCATGCTACTCGCATTTTTCACACCTCTTCATGCTCCTCGCATTTTTGACAACTTTTCATGCTCGTCGCATTTTTCACACCTTTTCATGCTCCTGGTCTTTCTTTTTTTTTTTTTTGCTCCTCGCGTTTTTCACACCTTTTCATGCTCCTGGTCTTTTTTTTTTCTTTTGCTCCTCGCATTTTTCACACCTTTTCATGCTCCCGGTCTTTCTTTCTTTCTTTTTTTTTCTTTTTTGCTCCTCGCATTTTTCACACCTTTTCATGCTCCTGGTCTTTTTTTTTTTTTTTTTTGCTCCTCGCATTTTTCACACCTTTTCATGCTCCTGGTCTTTCTTTTTTTTTTTTGCTCCTCGCATTTTTCACACCTTTTCATGCTCCTGGTCTTTCTTTTTTTTTTTTTGCTCCTCGCATTTTTCACACCTTTTCATGCTCCTGGTCTTTCTTTTTTTTTTTTGCTCCTCGCATTTTTCACACCTTTTCATGCTCCTGGTCTTTCTTTTTTTTTTTTTCTCCCCGCATTTTTCACACCTTTTTTTGTTCCTGGTCTTTTTTTTTTTTTTTTTTTTTTTGCTCCTCGCATTTTTCACACCTTTTCATGCTCCTGGTCTTTCTTTTTTTTTTTTTTTTTTGCTCCTCGCATTTTTCACACCTTTTCATGCTTCTGGTCTTTCTTTTTTTTTTTTTGCTCCTCGCATTTTTCACACCTTTTCATGTTCCTGGTTTTTTTTTTTTTTTTTGCTCCTCAAATTTTTCACACCTTTTCATCCTCCTCGCATTTTTCACACCTCTTCATGCTCCTCGCATTTTTCACAACTTTTCATGCTCGTCGCATTTTTCACACCTTTTCATGCTCCTGGTCTTTCTTTTTTTTTTTTTGCTCCTCGCATTTTTCACACCTTTTCATGCTCCTGGTCTTTTTTTTTTCTTTTGCTCCTCGCATTTTTCACACCTTTTCATGCTCCTGGTCTTTCTTTCTTTTTTTTTTTTTTTGCTCCTCGCATTTTTCACACCTTTTCATGCTCCTGGTCTTTTTTTTTTTTTGCTCCTCGAATTTTTCACACCTTTTCATGCTCCTCGCATTTTTCACACCTCTTCATGCTCCTCGCATTTTTCACACCTTTTCATGCTCCTGGTCTTTTTTTTTTTTTTTTTTTTGCTCCTCGCATTTCTCACACCTTTTCATGCTCCTGGTTTTTTTTTTTTTTGCTCCTCAAATTTTTCACACCTTTTCATGCTCCTCGCATTTTTCACACCTCTTCATGCTCCTCGCATTTTTCACAACTTTTCATGCTCGTCGCATTTTTCACACCTTTTCATGCTCCTGGTCTTTTTTTTTTTTTTTGCTCCTCGCATTTTTCACACCTTTTCATGCTCCTGGTCTTTTTTTTTTTTTTGCTCCTCGCATTTTTCACACCTTTTCATGCTCCTGGTCTTTTTTTTTTTTTGCTCCTCGCATTTTTCACACCTTTTCATGCTCCTGGTTTTTTTTTTTTTTTGCTCCTCAAATTTTTCACACCTTTTCATCCTCCTCGCATTTTTCACACCTCTTCATGCTCCTCGCATTTTTCACAACTTTTCATGCTCGTCGCATTTTTCACACCTTTTCATGCTCCTGGTCTTTCTTTTTTTTTTTTTGCTCCTCGCATTTTTCACACCTTTTCATGCTCCTGGTCTTTTTTTTTTCTTTTGCTCCTCGCATTTTTCACACATTTTCATGCTCCTGGTATTTTTTTTTTTTTTTTTGCTCCTCGCATTTTTCACACCTCTTCATGCTCCTCGCATTTTTCACAACTTTTCATATTCGTCGCATTTTTCACACCTTTTCATGCTCCTGGTCTTTCTTTTTTTTTTTTTTGCTTCCCACATTTTTCACAACTTTTCATGCTCCTGGTCTTTCTTTTTTTTTTTTTTTTTTTTGCTCCTCGCATTTTTCACACCTTTTCATGTTCCTGGTCTCTTTTTTTTTTTTTGCTCCTCGCATTTTTCACACCTTTTCATGCTCCTGGTCTTTTTTTTTTTTTTTTGCTTCTCGCATTTTTCACACCTTTTCATGCTCCTGGACTTTTTTTTTTTTTTTGCTCCTCGCATTTTTCACACATTTTCATGCTCCTGGTCTTTCTTTTTTTTTTTTTTGCTCCTCGCATTTTTCACACCTTTTCATGCTCCTGGTCTTTCTTTATTTTTTTTTGCTCCTCGCATTTTTCACACCTTTTCATGCTCCTGGTCTTTCTTTATTTTTTTTTTTTTTTGCTCCTCGAATTTTTCACATCTTTTCATGCTCCTCGCATTTTTCACACCTTTTCATACTCCTGGTCTTTCTTTCTTTCTTTTTTTTTTTTTTTTGCTCCTCGCATTTTTCACACCTTTTCATGCTCCTGGTATTTTTTTTTTTTTTTTTTGCTCCTCGAATTTTTCACACCTTTTCATGCTCCTGGTCTTTCTTTCTTTCTTTTTTTTTCTTTTTTGCTCCTCGCATTTTTCACACCTTTTCATGCTCCTTGCATTTTTCACAACTTTTCATGCTCCTCGCATTTTTCACATCTTTTCATGCTCCTTGCATTTTTCACACCTTTTCATGCTCCTGGTCTTTCTTTTTTTTTTTTTTTTTTTGCTCCTCGCATTTTTCACACCTTTTCATGTTCCTGGTCTCTTTTTTTTTTTTTGCTCCTCGCATTTTTCACACCTTTTCATGCTCCTGGTCTTTTTTTTTTTTTTTTGCTTCTCGCATTTTTCACACCTTTTCATGCTCCTGGTCTTTTTTTTTTTTTTGCTCCTCGCATTTTTCACACATTTTCATGCTCCTGGTCTTTCTTTTTTTTTTTTTTGCTCCTCGCATTTTTCACACCTTTTCATGCTCCTGGTCTTTCTTTATTTTTTTTTGCTCCTCGCATTTTTCACACCTTTTCATGCTCCTGGTCTTTCTTTATTTTTTTTTTTTTTTGCTCCTCGAATTTTTCACATCTTTTCATGCTCCTCGCATTTTTCACACCTTTTCATACTCCTGGTCTTTCTTTCTTTCTTTTTTTTTTTTTTTTGCTCCTCGCATTTTTCACACCTTTTCATGCTCCTGGTATTTTTTTTTTTTTTTTTTGCTCCTCGAATTTTTCACACCTTTTCATGCTCCTGGTCTTTCTTTCTTTCTTTTTTTTTCTTTTTTGCTCCTCGCATTTTTCACACCTTTTCATGCTCCTTGCATTTTTCACAACTTTTCATGCTCCTCGCATTTTTCACATCTTTTCATGCTCCTTGCATTTTTCACACCTTTTCATGCTCCTGGTCTTTCTTTTTTTTTTTTGCTCCTCGCATTTTTCACACCTTTTCATGCTCCTGGTCTTTTTTTTTTTTTTTTTTTTTGGTCCTCGAATTTTTCACACCTTTTCATGCTCCTGGTATTTTTTTTTTTTTTTTTGCTCCTCGAATTTTTCACACTTTTTCATGCTCCTCGCATTTTTCACACCTCTTCATGCTCCTCGCATTTTTCACAACTTTTCATGCTCGTCGCATTTTTCACACCTTTTCATGCTCCTGGTCTTTTTTTTTTCTTTTGCTCCTCGCATTTTTCACACCTTTTCATGCTCCTGGTCTTTCTTTTTTTTTTTTTTTTGGGCCTCGCATTTTTCACACCTTTTCATGCTCCTGGTCTTTCTTTTTTTTTTCTTTTTTTTGCTCCTCGAATTTTTCACATCTTTTCATGCTCCTCGCATTTTTCACACCTCTTCATGCTCCTCGCATTTTTCACAACTTTTCATGCTCGTCGCATTTTTCACACCTTTTCATGCTCCTGGTCTTTCTTTTTTTTTTTTTTGCTCCTCGCGTTTTTCACACCTTTTCATGCTCCTGGTCTTTTTTTTTTCTTTTGCTCCTCGCATTTTTCACACCTTTTCATGCTCCTGGTCTTTCTTTCTTTCTTTTTTTTTCTTTTTTGCTCCTCGCATTTTTCACACCTTTTCATGCTCCTGGTCTTTTTTTTTTTTTTTTTTGCTCCTCGCATTTTTCACACCTTTTCATGCTCCTGGTCTTTCTTTCTTTCTTTTTTTTTCTTTTTTGCTCCTCGCATTTTTCACACCTTTTCATGCTCCTTGCATTTTTCACAACTTTTCATGCTCCTCGCATTTTTCACACCTTTTCATGCTCCTTGCATTTTTCACACCTTTTCATGCTCCTGGTCTTTCTTTTTTTTTTTTTGCTCCTCGCATTTTTCACACCTTTTCATGCTCCTGGTCTTTTTTTTTTTTTTTTTTTTTGCTCCTCGAATTTTTCACACCTTTTCATGCTCCTGGTATTTTTTTTTTTTTTTTGCTCCTCGAATTTTTCACACCTTTTCATGCTCCTCGCATTTTTCACACCTCCTCATGCTCCTCGCATTTTTCACAACTTTTCATGCTCGTTGCATTTTTCACACCTTTTCATGCTCCTGGTCTTTTTTTTTTCTTTTGCTCCTCGCATTTTTCACACCTTTTCATGCTCCTGGTCTTTCTTTTTTTTTTTTTTTTTTTTGCTCCTCGCATTTTTCACACCTTTTCATGCTCCTGGTCTTTCTTTTTTTTTTTTTTGCTCCCCGCATTTTTCACACCTTTTCATGCTCCTGGTCTTTCTTTTTTTTTCCTTTTTTTTGCTCCTCGAATTTTTCACATCTTTTCATGCTCCTCGCATTTTTCACACCTCTTCATGCTCCTCGCATTTTTCACAACTTTTCATGCTCGTCGCATTTTTCACACCTTTTCATGCTCCTGGTCTTTCTTTTTTTTTTTTTGCTCCTCGCATTTTTCACACCTTTTCATGCTCCTTGCATTTTTCACACCTTTTCATGCTCCTGGTCTTTCTTTTTTTTTTTTTGCTCCTCGCATTTTTCACACCTTTTCATGCTCCTGGTCTTTTTTTTTTTTTTTTTTTTTGCTCCTCGAATTTTTCACACCTTTTCATGCTCCTGGTATTTTTTTTTTTTTTTTTGCTCCTCGAATTTTTCACACCTTTTCATGCTCCTCGCATTTTTCACACCTCTTCATGCTCCTCGCATTTTTCACAACTTTTCATGCTCGTCGCATTTTTCACACCTTTTCATGCTCCTGGTCTTTTTTTTTTCTTTTGCTCCTCGCATTTTTCACACCTTTTCATGCTCCTGGTCTTTCTTTTTTTTTTTTTTTTTTTTGCTCCTCGCATTTTTCACACCTTTTCATGCTCCTGGTCTTTCTTTTTTTTTTTTTTTCTCCCCCCATTTCTCACACCTTTTCATGCTCCTGGTCTTTCTTTTTTTTTTTTTTTTTTTGCTCCTCGAATTTTTCACATCTTTTCATGCTCCTCGCATTTTTCACACCTCTTCATGCTCCTCGCATTTTTCACAACTTTTCATGCTCGTCGCATTTTTCACACCTTTTCATGCTCCTGGCCTTTCTTTTTTTTTTTTTTTGCTCCTCGCGTTTTTCACACCTTTTCATGCTCCTGGTTTTTTTTTTTTTCTTTTGCTCCTCGCATTTTTCACACCTTTTCATGCTCCTGGTCTTTCTTTTTTTTTTTTTTTGCTCCTCACATTTTTCACACCTTTTCATGCTCCTGGTCTTTCTTTCTTTCTTTTTTTTTTTTTTTTGCTCCTCGCATTTTTCACACCTTTTCATGCTCCTTGCATTTTTCACAACTTTTAATGCTCCTCGCATTTTTCACACCTTTTCATGCTCCTGGTCTTTCTTTCTTTCTTTTTTTTTTTTTTTTGCTCCTCGCATTTTTCACACCTTTTCATGCTCCTCGCATTTTTCAAACCTCTTCATGCTCCTCGCATTTTTCACAACTTTTCATGCTCGTCGCATTTTTCACACCTTTTCATGCTCCTGGTCTTTTTTTTTTTTTTTTGCTCCTCGCATTTTTCACACCTTTTCATGCTCCTGGTCTTTCTTTTTTTTTTTTTGCTCCTCGCATTTTTCACACCTTTTCATGCTCCTGGTCTTTCTTTTTTTTTTTTTGCTCCTCGCATTTTTCACACCTTTTCATGCTCCTGGTCTTTTTTTTTTCTTTTGCTCCTCGCATTTTTCACACATTTTCATGCTCCTGGTCTTTTTTTTTTTTTTTTGCTCCTCGCATTTTTCACACCTCTTCATGCTCCTCGCATTTTTCACAACTTTTCATATTCGTCGCATTTTTCACACCTTTTCATGCTCCTGGTCTGTCTTTTTTTTTTTTTTGCTCCCCACATTTTTCACACCTTTTCATGCTCCTGGTCTTTCTTTTTTTTTTTTTTTTTTTGCTCCTCGCATTTTTCACACCTTTTCATGTTCCTGGTCTCTTTTTTTTTTTTTGCTCCTCGCATTTTTCACACCTTTTCATGCTCCTGGTCTTTTTTTTTTTTTTGCTTCTCGCATTTTTCACACCTTTTCATGCTCCTGGTCTTTTTTTTTTTTTTGCTCCTCGCATTTTTCACACCTTTTCATGCTCCTCGCATTTTTCACACCTCTTCATGCTCCTCGCATTTTTCACACATTTTCATGCTCCTCGCATTTTTCACACCTCTTCATGCTCCTCGCATTTTTCACAACTTTTCATGCTCGTCGCATTTCTCACACCTTTTCATGCTCCTGGTCTTTCTTTTTTTTTTTTTTGCTCCCCGCATTTTTCACACCTTTTCATGCTTCTGGTCTTTTTTTTTTTTTTGCTCCCCGCATTTTTCACACCTTTTCATGCTCCTTGCATTTTTCACAACTTTTCATGCTCCTCGCATTTTTCACACCTTTTCATGCTCCTGGTCTTTTTTTTTTCTTTTGCTCCTCGCATTTTTCACACCTTTTCATGCTCCTGGTCTTTCTTTTTTTTTTTTTTTTTTTTTGCGCCTCGCATTTTTCACACCTTTTCATGCTCCTGGTCTTTCTTTTTTTTTTCTTTTTTTTGCTCCTCGCATTTTTCACATCTTTTCATGCTCCTCGCATTTTTCACACCTTTTCATGCTCCTCGCATTTTTCACAACTTTTCATGCTCGTCGCATTTTTCACACCTTTTCATGCTCCTGGTCTTTCTTTTTTTTTTTTTTGCTCCTCGCGTTTTTCACACCTTTTCATGCTCCTGGTCTTTTTTTTTTCTTTTGCTCCTCGCATTTTTCACACCTTTTCATGCTCCCGGTCTTTCTTTCTTTCTTTTTTTTTCTTTTTTGCTCCTCGCATTTTTCACACCTTTTCATGCTCCTGGTCTTTTTTTTTTTTTTTTTGCTCCTCGCATTTTTCACACCTTTTCATGCTCCTGGTCTTTCTTTTTTTTTTTTGCTCCTCGCATTTTTCACACCTTTTCATGCTCCTGGTCTTTCTTTTTTTTTTTTTGCTCCTCGCATTTTTCACACCTTTTCATGCTCCTGGTCTTTCTTTTTTTTTTTTGCTCCTCGCATTTTTCACACCTTTTCATGCTCCTGGTCTTTCTTTTTTTTTTTTTCTCCTCGCATTTTTCACACCTTTTCATGTTCCTGGTCTTTTTTTTTTTTTTTTTTTTTTTGCTCCTCGCATTTTTCACACCTTTTCTTGCTCCTGGTCTTTCTTTTTTTTTTTTTTTTTTTGCTCCTCGCATTTTTCACACCTTTTCATGCTTCTGGTCTTTCTTTTTTTTTTTTTGCTCCTCGCATTTTTCACACCTTTTCATGTTCCTGGTTTTTTTTTTTTTTTTTGCTCCTCAAATTTTTCACACCTTTTCATCCTCCTCGCATTTTTCACACCTCTTCATGCTCCTCGCATTTTTCACAACTTTTCATGCTCGTCGCATTTTTCACACCTTTTCATGCTCCTGGTCTTTCTTTTTTTTTTTTTGCTCCTCGCATTTTTCACACCTTTTCATGCTCCTGGTCTTTTTTTTTTCTTTTGCTCCTCGCATTTTTCACACCTTTTCATGCTCCTGGTCTTTCTTTCTTTTTTTTTTTTTTTGCTCCTCGCATTTTTCACACCTTTTCATGCTCCTGGTCTTTTTTTTTTTTTGCTCCTCGAATTTTTCACACCTTTTCATGCTCCTCGCATTTTTCACACCTCTTCATGCTCCTCGCATTTTTCACACCTTTTCATGCTCCTGGTCTTTTTTTTTTTTTTTTTTTTGCTCCTCGCATTTCTCACACCTTTTCATGCTCCTGGTTTTTTTTTTTTTTGCTCCTCAAATTTTTCACACCTTTTCATGCTCCTCGCATTTTTCACACCTCTTCATGCTCCTCGCATTTTTCACAACTTTTCATGCTCGTCGCATTTTTCACACCTTTTCATGCTCCTGGTCTTTTTTTTTTTTTTTGCTCCTCGCATTTTTCACACCTTTTCATGCTCCTGGTCTTTCTTTTTTTTTTTTTGCTCCTCGCATTTTTCACACCTTTTCATGCTCCTGGTCTTTTTTTTTCTTTTGCTCCTCGCATTTTTCACACATTTTCATGCTCCTGGTATTTTTTTTTTTTTTTTTGCTCCTCGCATTTTTCACACCTCTTCATGCTCCTCGCATTTTTCACAACTTTTCATATTCGTCGCATTTTTCACACCTTTTCATGCTCCTGGTCTTTCTTTTTTTTTTTTTTGCTTCCCACATTTTTCACACCTTTTCATGCTCCTGGTCTTTCTTTTTTTTTTTTTTTTTTTGCTCCTCGCATTTTTCACACCTTTTCATGTTCCTGGTCTCTTTTTTTTTTTTTGCTCCTCGCATTTTTCACACCTTTTCATGCTCCTGGTCTTTTTTTTTTTTTTTTGCTTCTCGCATTTTTCACACCTTTTCATGCTCCTGGTCTTTTTTTTTTTTTTGCTCCTCGCATTTTTCACACATTTTCATGCTCCTGGTCTTTCTTTTTTTTTTTTTTGCTCCTCGCATTTTTCACACCTTTTCATGCTCCTGGTCTTTCTTTATTTTTTTTTGCTCCTCGCATTTTTCACACCTTTTCATGCTCCTGGTCTTTCTTTATTTTTTTTTTTTTTTGCTCCTCGAATTTTTCACATCTTTTCATGCTCCTCGCATTTTTCACACCTTTTCATACTCCTGGTCTTTCTTTCTTTCTTTTTTTTTTTTTTTTGCTCCTCGCATTTTTCACACCTTTTCATGCTCCTGGTATTTTTTTTTTTTTTTTTTGCTCCTCGAATTTTTCACACCTTTTCATGCTCCTGGTCTTTCTTTCTTTCTTTTTTTTTCTTTTTTGCTCCTCGCATTTTTCACACCTTTTCATGCTCCTTGCATTTTTCACAACTTTTCATGCTCCTCGCATTTTTCACATCTTTTCATGCTCCTTGCATTTTTCACACCTTTTCATGCTCCTGGTCTTTCTTTTTTTTTTTTGCTCCTCGCATTTTTCACACCTTTTCATGCTCCTGGTCTTTTTTTTTTTTTTTTTTTTTGGTCCTCGAATTTTTCACACCTTTTCATGCTCCTGGTATTTTTTTTTTTTTTTTTTTGCTCCTCGAATTTTTCACACTTTTTCATGCTCCTCGCATTTTTCACACCTCTTCATGCTCCTCGCATTTTTCACAACTTTTCATGCTCGTCGCATTTTTCACACCTTTTCATGCTCCTGGTCTTTTTTTTTTCTTTTGCTCCTCGCATTTTTCACACCTTTTCATGCTCCTGGTCTTTCTTTTTTTTTTTTTTTTGGGCCTCGCATTTTTCACACCTTTTCATGCTCCTGGTCTTTCTTTTTTTTTTCTTTTTTTTGCTCCTCGAATTTTTCACATCTTTTCATGCTCCTCGCATTTTTCACACCTCTTCATGCTCCTCGCATTTTTCACAACTTTTCATGCTCGTCGCATTTTTCACACCTTTTCATGCTCCTGGTCTTTCTTTTTTTTTTTTTTGCTCCTCGCGTTTTTCACACCTTTTCATGCTCCTGGTCTTTTTTTTTTCTTTTGCTCCTCGCATTTTTCACACCTTTTCATGCTCCTGGTCTTTCTTTCTTTCTTTTTTTTTCTTTTTTGCTCCTCGCATTTTTCACACCTTTTCATGCTCCTGGTCTTTTTTTTTTTTTTTTTTGCTCCTCGCATTTTTCACACCTTTTCATGCTCCTGGTCTTTCTTTCTTTCTTTTTTTTTCTTTTTTGCTCCTCGCATTTTTCACACCTTTTCATGCTCCTTGCATTTTTCACAACTTTTCATGCTCCTCGCATTTTTCACACCTTTTCATGCTCCTTGCATTTTTCACACCTTTTCATGCTCCTGGTCTTTCTTTTTTTTTTTTTGCTCCTCGCATTTTTCACACCTTTTCATGCTCCTGGTCTTTTTTTTTTTTTTTTTTTTGCTCCTCGAATTTTTCACACCTTTTCATGCTCCTGGTATTTTTTTTTTTTTTTTTGCTCCTCGAATTTTTCACACCTTTTCATGCTCCTCGCATTTTTCACACCTCCTCATGCTCCTCGCATTTTTCACAACTTTTCATGCTCGTTGCATTTTTCACACCTTTTCATGCTCCTGGTCTTTTTTTTTTCTTTTGCTCCTCGCATTTTTCACACCTTTTCATGCTCCTGGTCTTTCTTTTTTTTTTTTTTTTTTTTGCTCCTCGCATTTTTCACACCTTTTCATGCTCCTGGTCTTTCTTTTTTTTTTTTTTGCTCCCCGCATTTTTCACACCTTTTCATGCTCCTGGTCTTTCTTTTTTTTTCCTTTTTTTTGCTCCTCGAATTTTTCACATCTTTTCATGCTCCTCGCATTTTTCACACCTCTTCATGCTCCTCGCATTTTTCACAACTTTTCATGCTCGTCGCATTTTTCACACCTTTTCATGCTCCTGGTCTTTCTTTTTTTTTTTTTGCTCCTCGCATTTTTCACACCTTTTCATGCTCCTTGCATTTTTCACACCTTTTCATGCTCCTGGTCTTTCTTTTTTTTTTTTTGCTCCTCGCATTTTTCACACCTTTTCATGCTCCTGGTTTTTTTTTTTTTTTTTTTTTTTTGCTCCTCGAATTTTTCACACCTTTTCATGCTCCTGGTATTTTTTTTTTTTTTTTGCTCCTCGAATTTTTCACACCTTTTCATGCTCCTCGCATTTTTCACTCCTCTTCATGCTCCTCGCATTTTTCACAACTTTTCATGCTCGTCGCATTTTTCACACCTTTTCATGCTCCTGGTCTTTTTTTTTTCTTTTGCTCCTCGCATTTTTCACACCTTTTCATGCTCCTGGTCTTTCTTTTTTTTTTTTTTTTTTTTGCTCCTCGCATTTTTCACACCTTTTCATGCTCCTGGTCTTTCTTTTTTTTTTTTTTGCTCCCCGCATTTTTCACACCTTTTCATGCTCCTGGTCTTTCTTTTTTTTTTCTTTTTTTTGCTCCTCGAATTTTTCACATCTTTTCATGCTCCTCGCATTTTTCACACCTCTTCATGCTCCTCGCATTTTTCACAACTTTTCATGCTCGTCGCATTTTTCACACCTTTTCATGCTCCTGGCCTTTTTTTTTTTTTTTTTTTGCTCCCCGCGTTTTTCACACCTTTTCATGCTCCTGGTCTTTTTTTTTTTCTTTTGCTCCTCGCATTTTTCACACCTTTTCATGCTCCTGGTCTTTCTTTTTTTTTTTTTTTTGCTCCTCACATTTTTCACACCTTTTCATGCTCCTGGTTTTTCTTTCTTTCTTTTTTTTTTTTTTTTGCTCCTCGCATTTTTCACACCTTTTCATGCTCCTTGCATTTTTCACAACTTTTAATGCTCCTCGCATTTTTCACACCTTTTCATGCTCCTGGTCTTTCTTTCTTTCTTTTTTTTTTTTTTTTGCTCCTCGCATTTTTCACACCTTTTCATGCTCCTCGCATTTTTCAAACCTCTTCATGCTCCTCGCATTTTTCACAACTTTTCATGCTCGTCGCATTTTTCACACCTTTTCATGCTCCTGGTCTTTTTTTTTTTTTTTTGCTCCTCGCATTTTTCACACCTTTTCATGCTCCTGGTCTTTCTTTTTTTTTTTTTGCTCCTCGCATTTTTCACACCTTTTCATGCTCCTGGTCTTTCTTTTTTTTTTTTTGCTCCTCGCATTTTTCACACCTTTTCATGCTCCTGGTCTTTTTTTTTTCTTTTGCTCCTCGCATTTTTCACACATTTTCATGCTCCTGGTCTTTTTTTTTTTTTTTTGCTCCTCGCATTTTTCACACCTCTTCATGCTCCTCGCATTTTTCACAACTTTTCATATTCGTCGCATTTTTCACACCTTTTCATGCTCCTGGTCTGTCTTTTTTTTTTTTTTGCTCCCCACATTTTTCACACCTTTTCATGCTCCTGGTCTTTCTTTTTTTTTTTTTTTTTTTGCTCCTCGCATTTTTCACACCTTTTCATGTTCCTGGTCTCTTTTTTTTTTTTTGCTCCTCGCATTTTTCACACCTTTTCATGCTCCTGGTCTTTTTTTTTTTTTTGCTTCTCGCATTTTTCACACCTTTTCATGCTCCTGGTCTTTTTTTTTTTTTTGCTCCTCGCATTTTTCACACATTTTCATGCTCCTGGTTTTTCTTTTTTTTTTTTTTGCTCCTCGCATTTTTCACACCTTTTCATGCTCCTGGTCTTTCTTTATTTTTTTTTGCTCCTCGCATTTTTCACACCTTTTCATGCTCCTGGTCTTTCTTTTTTTTTTTTTTTTTTTTCTCCTCGCATTTTTCACACCTTTTCATACTCCTGGTCTTTCTTTCTTTTTTTTTTTTTTTTGCTCCTCGCATTTTTCACACCTTTTCATGCTCCTGATATTTTTTTTTTTTTTTTTTGCTCCTCGAATTTTTCACACCTTTTCATGCTCCTGGTCTTTCTTTCTTTCTTTTTTTTTCTTTTTTGCTCCTCGCATTTTTCACACCTTTTCATGCTCCTTGCATTTTTCACAACTTTTCATGCTCCTCGCATTTTTCACACCTTTTCATGCTCCTTGCATTTTTCACACCTTTTCATGCTCCTGGTCTTTCTTTTTTTTTTTTGCTCCTCGCATTTTTCACACCTTTTCATGCTCCTGGTCTTTTTTTTTTTTTTTTTTTGCTCCTCGAATTTTTCACACCTTTTCATGCTCCTGGTATTTTTTTTTTTTTTTTGCTCCTCGAATTTTTCACACTTTTTCATGCTCCTCGCATTTTTCACACCTCTTCATGCTCCTCGCATTTTTCACAACTTTTCATGCTCGTCGCATTTTTCACACCTTTTCATGCTCCTGGTCTTTTTTTTTTCTTTTGCTCCTCGCATTTTTCACACCTTTTCATGCTCCTGGTCTTTCTTTTTTTTTTTTTTTTTTGGGCCTCGCATTTTTCACACCTTTTCATGCTCCTGGTCTTTCTTTTTTTTTTTTTTTTTTTTGCTCCTCGAATTTTTCACATCTTTTCATGCTCCTCGCATTTTTCACACCTCTTCATGCTCCTCGCATTTTTCACAACTTTTCATGCTCGTCGCATTTTTCACACATTTTCATGCTCCTGGTCTTTCTTTTTTTTTTTTTTGCTCCTCGCGTTTTTCACACCTTTTCATGCTCCTGGTCTTTTTTTTTTCTTTTGCTCCTCGCATTTTTCACACCTTTTCATGCTCCTGGTCTTTCTTTCTTTCTTTTTTTTTCTTTTTTGCTCCTCGCATTTTTCACACCTTTTCATGCTCCTGGTCTTTTTTTTTTTTTTTTTTGCTCCTCGCATTTTTCACACCTTTTCATGCTCCTGGTCTTTCTTTCTTTCTTTTTTTTTCTTTTTTGCTCCTCGCATTTTTCACACCTTTTCATGCTCCTTGCATTTTTCACAACTTTTCATGCTCCTCGCATTTTTCACACCTTTTCATGCTCCTTGCATTTTTCACACCTTTTCATGCACCTGGTCTTTCTTTTTTTTTTTTGCTCCTCGCATTTTTCACACCTTTTCATGCTCCTGGTCTTTTTTTTTTTTTTTTTTTGCTCCTCGAATTTTTCACACCTTTTCCTGCTCCTGGTATTTTTTTTTTTTTTTTTTGCTCCTCGAATTTTTCACACCTTTTCATGCTCCTCGCATTTTTCACACCTCCTCATGCTCCTCGCATTTTTCACAACTTTTCATGCTCGTTGCATTTTTCACACCTTTTCTTGCTCCTGGTCTTTTTTTTTTCTTTTGCTCCTCGCATTTTTCACACCTTTTCATGCTCCTGGTCTTTCTTTTTTTTTTTTTTTTTTTTTGCTCCTCGCATTTTTCACACCTTTTCATGCTCCTGGTCTTTCTTTTTTTTTTTTTTGCTCCCCGCATTTTTCACACCTTTTCATGCTCCTGGTCTTTCTTTTTTTTTTCTTTTTTTTGCTCCTCGAATTTTTCACATCTTTTCATGCTCCTCGCATTTTTCACACCTCTTCATGCTCCTCGCATTTTTCACAACTTTTCATGCTCGTCGCATTTTTCACACCTTTCATGCTCCTGGTCTTTCTTTTTTTTTTTTTTGCTCCTCGCATTTTTCACACCTTTTCATGCTCCTGGTCTTTTTTTTTTTCTTTTGCTCCTCGCATTTTTCACACCTTTTCATGCTCCTGGTCTTTCTTTTTTTTTTTTTTGCTCCTCGCATTTTTCACACCTTTTCATGCTCCTGGTCTTTCTTTCTTTCTTTTTTTTTTTTTTTTGCTCCTCGCATTTTTCACACCTTTTCATGCTCCTTGCATTTTTCACACCTTTTCATGCTCCTGGTCTTTCTTTTTTTTTTTTTGCTCCTCGCATTTTTCACACCTTTTCATGCTCCTGGTCTTTTTTTTTATTTTTTTTTTGCTCCTCGAATTTTTCACACCTTTTCATGCTCCTGGTATTTTTTTTTTTTTTTTTGCTCCTCGAATTTTTCACACCTTTTCATGCTCCTCGCATTTTTCACACCTCTTCATGCTCCTCGCATTTTTCACAACTTTTCATGCTCGTCGCATTTTTCACACCTTTTCATGCTCCTGGTCTTTTTTTTTTCTTTTGCTCCTCGCATTTTTCACACCTTTTCATGCTCCTGGTCTTTCTTTTTTTTTTTTTTTTTTTGCTCCTCGCATTTTTCACACCTTTTCATGCTCCTGGTCTTTTGTTTTTTTTTCTCCTCGCATTTTTCACACCTTTTCATGCTCCTGATTTTTTTTTTTTGGTTTTTTTGCTCCTCGCATTTTTCACACCTTTTCATGCTCCCGGTCTTTTTTTTTTTTTTTTTTTTTGCTCCTCGCATTTCTCACACCTTTTCATGCTCCTGGTTTTTTTTTTTTTTTGCTCCTCAAATTTTTCACACCTTTTCATCCTCCTCGCATTTTTCACACCTCTTCATGCTCCTCGCATTTTTCACAACTTTTCATGCTCGTCGCATTTTTCACACCTTTTCATGCTCCTGGTCTTTCTTTTTTTTTTTTTTTTTGCTCCTCGCATTTTTCACACCTTTTCATGCTCCTGGTCTTTCTTTCTTTCTTTTTTTTTCTTTTTTGCTCCTCGCATTTTTCACACCTTTTCATGCTCCTTGCATTTTTCACAACTTTTCATGCTCCTCGCATTTTTCACACCTTTTCATGCTGATTGCATTTTTCACACCTTTTCATGCTCCTGGTCTTTCTTTTTTTTTTTTTGCTCCTCGCATTTTTCACACCTTTTCATGCTCCTGGTCTTTTTTTTTTTTTTTTTTTTGCTCCTCGAATTTTTCACACCTTTTCATGCTCCTCGCATTTTTCACACCTCTTCATGCTCCTCGCATTTTTCACGACTTTTCATGCTCGTCGCATTTTTCACACCTTTTCATGCTCCTGGTCTTTTTTTTTTCTTTTGCTCCTCGCATTTTTCACACCTTTTCATGCTCCTGGTCTTTCTTTCTTTTTTTTTTTTTTTTGCTCCTCGCATTTTTCACACCTTTTCATACTCCTGGTCTTTTTTTTTTTTTTTGGCCCTCGCATTTTTCACACCTTTTCATGCTCCTGGTCTTTCTTTTTTTTTTTTTGCTCCTCGCATTTTTCACACCTTTTCATGTTCCTGGTCTTTTTTTTTTTCCTCGCATTTTTCACACCTTTTCATGCTTCTGGTCTTTCTTTTTTTTTTTTTGCTCCTCGCATTTTTCACACCTTTTCATGCTCCTGGTCTTTCTTTTTTTTTTTTTTTTGCTCCTCGCATTTTTCACACCTTTTCATGCTGCTGGTCTTTTGTTTTTTTTTCTCCTCGCATTTTTCACACCTTTTCATGCTCCTGATTTTTTTTTTTTGGTTTTTTTGCTCCTCGCATTTTTCACACCTTTTCATGCTCCCGGTCTTTTTTTTTTTTTTTTTTTGCTCCTCGCATTTCTCACACCTTTTCATGCTCCTGGTTTTTTTTTTTTTTTGCTCCTCAAATTTTTCACACCTTTTCATCCTCCTCGCATTTTTCACACCTCTTCATGCTCCTCGCATTTTTCACAACTTTTCATGCTCGTCGCATTTTTCACACCTTTTCATGCTCCTGGTCTTTCTTTTTTTTTTTTTTTTTTGCTCCTCGCATTTTTCACACCTTTTCATGCTCCTGGTCTTTCTTTCTTTCTTTTTTTTTCTTTTTTGCTCCTCGCATTTTTCACACCTTTTCATGCTCCTTGCATTTTTCACAACTTTTCATGCTCCTCGCATTTTTCACAGCTTTTCATGCTGATTGCATTTTTCACACCTTTTCATGCTCCTGGTCTTTCTTTTTTTTTTTTTGCTCCTCGCATTTTTCACACCTTTTCATGCTCCTGGTCTTTTTTT